>NC_143014.1:290998755-291170377 GCF_055824585.1 Amblyomma mixtum
GGTACAAGTACACGTGCAGCAACAGTACTGCAAAACCCGCTGAAGAAATTTTTTTCCGCTTTACAGAAGGCAATTGAGGCATCGCTAACACAGCGTGGCCCAGCATTCTTGATATAGTATGCTTCGATTGTCTCTCCAGTGGTTTGCACCCTGCTTCTGCTCGGCATCTTCACTTCGTAAAAGTCGGTGTGCAGCCAATAAAAGTGCAACAGCGCTCAAGAAGTATGGTGCGATCATCGTTTTTAATTTCTTTTCAATGTCGATTTGCCACATGACAGTGGAAGCCGTTGAGGCTCCGCACACACTTATGGTCCAGGTTCTTGAGGATGTTCACGTCCCGTAGGTCTTGGTCCTACGGGATGTCTTTCAGCGCCAGCCGCGCAAACAGCACGTCCAGCTCAATTCCATGCAATGTCATTTTCATGACAGGCAACGAAGGCCTCTTCAACAGCCCTGAGGTCCTTCACCTCTTCCTGCTGCCGGAGGAGTTCCACAAAGGAGCTGAAGAAGTCACTTCGCTCAATGTGGCGGGCTGCTGCGGAAAGGGTGTCGATATTAGCACCTTTAGTATGGATTCCAAGCTGGTACGACTCGAATGTGTATATTCATATTTCAACTGCTGGTCCAACACGACCATTTGTGCATTAATTACTTGTTCACGTACTGCCCTTGCTAAGAAACAAGTAAAAGTAAGCTATGGGTTCTTGTGGGCGCTCAGGGCGCCACATACCACAGGAAATAAAAGTACGGTAATTCTTTCATGACAAACAATCTTCCCTAGAAAAAATAGTTTTCTTCTGAACTAAATATCGAAAAATCGCCGCCGAATTTTCCACACAAAAAACACCTCACATTCCAGCTCCTACTTGCAATTGAGGCGTACTGTAACCATCATCATCAGCCAGCGCACGGTGCAGATATGACCACAGGGTGCTTCCGCATAATATGTAAGCTCAGAAAATCTCTATTTTCCTACAGTACGATTAATTTATCGCGCCCTACTTCTGGCGAAAAAGGCACTCACGCTCAGTTAAAATCTGCTTGAAAACGCCTTCTCTAAAGCGCTGTTACAATCCAAGAACTGTAGGATGCTCTGGTTAATGTCAGTCGTCTAGGTACCTGTTTTCACCCTTGGCCCAACCAGTCACTGCAGTAAATGTTTCAAATAGTTGTGAACTTTTTTTTTCCTCTCCAAATACAACTTTGGCTGGAGATCTGCGCATTTAGTTGTTTATCGGTAAGCGGATAGCTCGTTTACGCATACATTTGGGCAATAACAGATAATCTTTTTGAGCTAACAGTTTATTTGTTTACGAGAATTTCACACGGAATAAAACGACGCACACTTTTTCCCAATACCTAGGAGATGTAGGGAGTGCTATGTTGCGCTTCCTTCCAGAAAGAAAAAAATAGCACATTGCCTCGTGTATAAGTGCAGAATTATTCGTTGAAATACATAAGCAGTGGTTTTAGTGACGACTATCTCTCAGCAGCTGTCCAGAGGTTGCTTACCTGTGTTCTGGCTACAGAAGCCGCACCCGTATCCTCCGTGGCCTTCCAGCTGGCAGTCAACCATGCGGTCACAGGGTAGCATGAGCCACTGCGTGCCACCCCTGGCAGCGGCTGTAAGGGCAGCACGCAGCTGCTGATGCCCCAAGACAGGACCGATCCCTGCAACGACCCCGTCAGGATCATCCCGAGGCACGTCAGATGGCTGCCGCTCAAGCTCGCCGGGAAGCGACTCCCGTTGAGGCCGCGTGTGGTAGGAGGAGATCCGAATTCCACGCACCGAGACCATGTTTCACAGTCACGGCCTGGAAACGGGGCGCAGCATAAGGCTTGTCGTATTGGCAGGAGACCACAAAGCAGGCGCGGTGTCACCCCTACCTTATATGGCTGCTGGCGATGGCAGATTGAGTAGAACGCCGTCGCATGCGACTGTAGGGACAGCAGAGGACGCTAGGGCCACCGTGTCCGTAGTCGTCCCAGCCGGCAGACTTGGTGTGGTGCGATGGTGCCACGCGGCGGGGGCCGAAGACAGGGTGATGCTCTCCCCGTACACGGAGAGCGCCGGAAGCGTGGTATGCACCGCGGACTAGGCCGAAACTGCGATGAAAAAACGGCAGTGTTGCGTTTGGACTGCTAGGGCCGTTCTGTGGCGACGGAGGAGCAGGCTGAGATGGCAGCGCGAGCTGGTTGTGGCAGCGCTCAGCACGCGCGACTTCTTCGTAGTCGTGGGACGATTCCTCGCGCCAGCGCTCCGTTTGCAGAAAGGTGGCCAAAACACGGCAAGATGGACCAAAATTGAATGGTCTCTGGTAAGCTGCAACATAGAACACTAGAACGGCCGAAATAATATTCAATCAATGTCAGGTGCAAGAAAAAATAAAAGTTGTTTATTTTAACAAAGGATACGCATAAAATTTCATTTAGTGCGCAAAGCGTGCGTGTACGGCAGGAAGTTATTTGATATCCTTGATAATAACCTATTGATTTCACTTGCCCGTCTCGGGGGAAGACGGGAGATCTTGAAGTTTCGTTGTTGTTTTTTTTTTTTTCAAGTCAGCGTTTATTTTACCGAGAGCTTTTACTTATTCTTTGCAAATATTTATTTTAAAACCGTGAGAGATACTTTGGTGTGGTCTGTGCATGAAGATTGTACAACAAATCGGACATTATTTATGGTGTTGTTCTCAATTAAGAGGCATATAAATTGCTGATAAGTAACCAACTTTTTCCATTTTTGCTTCAAGGGAGCAAGATTATACTGCAAAACATAAAGCTGTCTAATTGACGGTGAGCCCTAATTTTAAATGCTCCAAATCGGCTCGTTTTCAAAGCTCGTTCAGTTGATGTCTCGCGTTTAACGTATATTAAATGACGTCGCTGGGCCTGATATCATCGCCGAAATGACAGGAAATTTTTGAAAATTGAGAAAAATGCACACTACATCTCTACTTGAAGTATTAGAAATACGAGCAATGCCATTTTATAAGTGCGAAACACGGGAGAGACAACTCAATCGCACTTGAAGAGAGTATTTTTGACGCTCGATAATTCGAACCAGAATTCCGATTCAGAAAATTTAAAAACTGGACCACCTCCGATGTAGACGGCATTAAGTTGACGGCTATCAATATACTCTTGCACCCTAAAGGCAGAATTTAAAAGTTGCTCATTTCATTCTGAATAACTATTTGTCAATAAATTTTGATTTCTATGTTTAGGTTTGCCGAGTGACGTAAACCATGCTGTAAAACCGATCTGCACAGTCCACACCGACCTATCTCTCACTATTTCTAAAGTAAACATCTCTAAATATAGCTAAAAGTCACCCTGCATATTAAGCACACTTTTAGTTTTTAACCACCCCGCCCAATACCTCTCACTTTGTTTATATGTATGTGTATATATATATATATATATATATATATATATATATATATATATATATATATATATATATATATATATATATATATATATATATATACACAGTCTAGCCCGGTTATAACGAAGTCGGCGGGAATCGGAAATCACTTCGCTATATCCGCTATTTCGTAATATGCGGACTGCGAAAACAAATGCAAACATCGGCATACCAATTTATTGCCGCTGAAAGAAGTCGTCCAGCGTCCCCTGGACACGTTTCGCGAGTGCGGACTTCGCTGAGGCGAAGCGGTCACGAAATATAAAAAGAAGCGGAACAAGACAGGAAACCGTGATGGCGTCAATGCGGGCGTCAATGCGGGCAGAAAACAAGTGACAATGGCGTCACGCGCGATCTCAGTAGCGTTCGCCGTGCTCCCAACCTGGAACAGTGCGACACTGCGCTTAGTTGTCCGTTCACCAGCTAGATCAAGTCGAATAACTTTGTTCTTATAAACAGCATACAACGATCCGCAATAACGATAAAATTGAGCCACGCTTCCAACATGCACAATGCTGCCGCGCTTTCTCCCTGCCTTGCGCACCGCGGCACCGACATAAAACAAAGCGCGCGCTGCCACACCTCCTGCAGACTGCAGTCCAGCCGTGGCGCCGACTGCCTAGGAGAAATAGAGAACCGCGATTGGCCAAGACGGCCGCTCTCTGCGACGTCATCGAAAAAAAAAATCGTCTCTGTTCTTTTTTACATTTTTCCCCTGCGCGGCGTGCTCTACCGCTCTACGCCGTGACGCCGTTCAAGGACGGCGCAACTAGAGCACTGCACGGGCCTATATCTGAGGCCCAAGCCCGGCCCGGGCCCGAGACCTGAAGCCCGAGCCCGGCCCAAGCCCACGGCTTCAGGCCCTGGCCCGGCCCAGGCCCGCTAAATTATCGCTCTAGAGAGCCCGGCCCGGCCCGCGAATCCCGGAGTGAAGCCCAGCCCGGGCCCGGCCCGGCCCGTTTCACAGTAATGCTTGAGATTTACTGCTTACTCTGAGCAAGTAGACTGCTACTAGACCGATAAGAAACTCGCCGACAAAGGTTCTGAAACCACAGCTTGGCTTGCAAAAAGTTGGTTCTTTTTAACCCAGAAGGAAGTGATTAAGAGTAGTGCTCGTCAGGACCGTCTTTTGGACAGTGATCTCGTGTAGGTGCGCAAAGATAAACTCGGAAGTTCCGAGAGCCAAATAAAAAGGGCTGCATACGCGCGTAATAGACTACTTTGCATTCCCCCATGATTTTAATGAGTTATACTTTGCCGCCCGGAAGTATAAACATTAAAGATGCCTAGCAAGCAGTCGGATGAAATTTTTTTAGTGAACGCGATCTCACAGGTTGAACTTATAGCCGAACTGGTCGCCTTTCAGCAGAAACGAAAAGCTAAAAGGCTTGAGTATTTCACGGTGTGTGTTTTGAAGACTATAAGCGTCCTAAACTAATATGTTCCTCCCGAATGCATTTCTAATAGTGTATAGGTATGTTTTGGGATGACGAACGATCAATGGCCAATTAAGACCGGCTGAATTTTACTCTTACTGGTGGAGCAGAAGATAACGCGCTAACCACGTGATAACTTACAGGGGAAAACACTTTTCATGAAAACCAGGCTGAAGAAGCGAGGAGGAATAGATGTGGTTATGAGATGAGATTTACAAATTCTCGCGAGCTTTTGCAGCTATTTCATTTACGAGACGTTCCGATCAGCTGATCAAAAAGAAAACGAAACGCGCTTTAGTTTGTGAATTTTCTCACATCAGAAAAATGTAGCTATGAAATGAAAGCTGTGTTTTTGGAGCTTAAGGGCCCAAGGGGAGTCAGGCTGTGAGAGACACCGAAGCAGAGGGCTCCGGATCATGTCGACCACCTGGGTTTCTTCAACGAGCAATGATACTGCAAAGTACAGGTGCCGTCAAAAGTAAATGGAAGGCAATATTAACGAAAAAAATTAACCATTGCCCGCTCAATTCATGCATCCTTGAAGACATATGTGCAGACTAATTGTGATTGTGCGAATTGCACTGTGCACCAACAGACATGGACCATTATGCTTTAGATTTAAAGAAATTAAATTTTTTTGACAAAGTCACCTTCCATTTACTTTTGACGGCGACTGTACATGGCTGTCATGCTTGCCGCCTAAATAAAAATGTGGCCGCCGAGGCTTGGTGCAAACCCTGGTTCCACGGCTCAGTAATCAAGCGCCTTGACCACTGAACCACCGCGGCGTGGAATTAAGGAAAAAAAATTCAGGCGGCACTTTGACTGTCTAAAGTGGGTAGAGGCGGAAGCGTTTTCCGCACCACCTTCGCTGTTTCTGTGGCACTGGTGGCGTCACATATAATTGAGTACTAATTACTAAGTGATGACAAATCACTAATCAATGGTTAATTACTAATTAATGCCTGAATATTAATCAACTGCTAATTAATGACGCTTAAGCTTCGCCTTTAGGAGTGGAACGCGACAGCGCGTTGTAGCGCTGCCAGGGAGTCCACGGAACGCCACCACCCGTTCGGCGCGATGCCTTGCCCTTTGAACGCAACGCTTTTTGAGGAAAGGAAATGGCGCAGTAATTCTCTGTCATCTCGGTGGACACCTGAACCGCACCGTAGAGGAAGGGAGGAAGTGGGAGTGAAAGAAGATAAAGAGGAGCCGTAATGAAGAAAATGAAAGTTGTATTTCAGGAAAGGAAATTACGCAGTAACTGTCTCACAAAATTCAGGGGGGCACTTTTTGACCTAAAGTGTGGTCACTGATGTGTGGTTAAGGTGTTAAGCTTCGCCCCTAAGAGCGGAACGCGACAGCGTCTTGCAACGCTACCAAGGAGTCCATAGGACGCCATCGCCCTTTCGGTTCTACGCCTCGCTCGTCGGTAAATTGGTTTTTGAGGAAAGGAAATGTATCTGTCTCTCACTTGTCGGTGGGCACCTAAACCTCGCCGGAAAGGAATGGAGGAGGATGAGAGTGAGTGAAGACACCGTATTCACTAGACGCGCCTTTGTTCGTTCCAAACCATCGAGCTAGCATGGCGGAGTGGATAGCATGCTCGTCTCTCACGCCGAAGACCGGGGTTCGATTCCTGAGCTCGACCAATTTCTTAATCGGTTTTATTTATTTATATGGCCTGACTAGTAAAGCTAATTAGGCTAATTGGGTAATTAAGTAATTAACAGAGCTCATTCCCACTTACTTGGAGCATCACTATACGATCCCTTCAATTGGTTGCATGGTTACTAGCCAAAGTACAATTGGCCCCGTTTGAAATTCGCGCACTGTGACGTCACGACCGTTTCCACCAATTGAAAAGCGTGACATTTTCTGTCGACAGCTGCTGCTTACAACGATGAGACATTAAAGGCTTCCGCCTTAATAAATAAGTCAATGAATAAAGCTTAGCCTTTTTTTTTCACAGCGTACTATAACCCATAGCTCATCCGTGCCGCTGCTCCAATGCCGCAGTTCTGTACTTCACTCTGCAATAGTGAATGAATAGTCGGACACCAGCCGTTTCAGTACGGACCCAAGCCCGACTCGGGTCCGCAGCTTCAAGCCCGAGCCCGGCCCGGCCCGCAACTTCAGGCCCGGGCCCGGCCCAGGCCCGGCAAAACAAATCATGTCCCGGCCCGGCCCGGCCCGCGGGCCGGGCCGAGCCCGGGCTTTTGGGCTGGCCCGAGCCCGTGCAGTGCACTAGGCGCAACACGAGACCGGCGTGCCATGCGATGCAGTGAAGCAACCTTTCGCTCCGCAGGAGAGCAGACGACGCCACGAAAGGACGCCGTCAGCCGAATTTTGCTCTTATTTTCGCGGAAAAAATCTCCTCAAGGACGCAAAAATGTGTTGATTGGCAGATTATTTTTCGGTTGGTATTAAATCTCTTCGTTATATCCGCTGACGCGCTCTTATTTACTTCGTTAAAACCGGCCCAAAATGTATTGAAAATGCAAAAATGGGAATGAGAAATTGAAATCCTTTCGTTATAACCGCTATTTCGCTATAAGTGGCTTCGTTATAAACCGGCTAGACTGTATATATATATATATATATATATATATATATATATATATATATATATATATATATATATACACCAGGTGTCCCAGCTAAATGTAACCAAGCTTTTTATTCGTTTTTCAAGGTTAGGTAGTTAGTTTAGCTTAATTAGCTAACTTTTTAATTATTGACTTGATGAACAAAGTGTCAATGGAAAAGTTGTAGATCGCTTTGAAAAACAGCTGACTGAAACATTTGCAGAAACGTACTATTTACGTAAAGTAGTTTTCTTACCGGCCTTTAACCGTGATTCGGACAATAAAAAAAGCTTCCACGTGACAACCGTGCCACTTCAACATCCCAAGATGCACCTTAGAGAATAAAATCCTGTTTTCCTGAAGTCCTCTCCTCGATGAGACTCTGGGTTCACATTAGGGCAGAGATGCGAGCGAGCAGCTGGTCACGTGATAACTTCCTTTAAGGCTGATAAATGAAGCTACGTAAATCGTACCGTGATGGAAACAGCACTACTAGCGGTTTTTCGAGGCGATCTACAACATTTTATTGACACTTTTTTCCTGAAGTCAATAAATAAAAAGTTAGCTAATTAAGCTTAACTAACTAATTAACTTTGAAGAATGAAAAAATACTCGAGACTAGGCCATGCGACTCTGAACAACCCTTAGTTGGTTTCACTGGATTAGGACACTTCGTCTTTTTTAAAAGGTTGGTTACATTTAGCTGGGACACCAGGTGTATGTGTATATATATATGTATATATATATATATATATATATATATATATATATATATATATATATATATATATATATATATATATATATATATATATATATATATATATACATATGAAAGAAGCCAACAGCCACAGAAACCAAGGGGCACAGGGGATTTCTTTTAAATTAATTTATTTATTTTGTGGTGTTGATCAATTTAGAATATTACTGAACATGTCATCGCTTAAAGCTAATTGATTAGAAAAGCAGAAGAAAAAACAACCACTGCCGCCGGTGGGATCCGAACCCACGACCTCCGAATTACGTGTCCGGTGCTCTACCTCTGAGCTACGGCGACGGCTGTCAAATCTTCTGCTTTCGGGGATATTTATGTTTACAAGTAACCTAACCTTGAGAGTGTTCATCAGCGCCACCCACGTTCATAAGCGGCGGACGTAGAACGTCCTGAGTAACCGCAGGTAGTGACGTAGAACGTCATCGAACGGAGAGGGTGGAAGCTGCGTGAGAACCCTCTTATGCTTCCTATGGAGTCAAGGCTGCCAGAACCGAGGCCCTCGCTAAGCAATTAAGCAAACAAGGGAAGGGGTATGAGGGGCTCGTTATAAATATGAAAGAAGCCAACAGCCACAGAAACCAAGGGGCACAGGGGATTTCTTTCAAATTAATTTATTTATTTTGTGGTGTTGATCAATTTAGAATATTACTGAACATGTCATCGCTTAAAGCTAATTGATTAGAAAAGCAGAAGAAAAAACAACCACTGCCGCTGGTGGGATCCGAACCCACGACCTCCGAATTACGCGTCCGGTGCTCTACCTCTGAGCTACGGCGACGGCTGTCAAATCTTCTGCTTTCGGGGATATTTATGTTTACAAGTAACCTAACCTTGAGAGTGTTCATCAGCGCCACCCACGTTCATAAGCGGCGGACGTAGAACGTCCTGAGTAACCGCAGGTAGTGACGTAGAACGTCATCGAACGGAGAGGGTGGAAGCTGCGTGAGAACCCTCTTATGCTTCCTATGGAGTCAAGGCTGCCAGAACCGAGGCCCTCGCTAAGCAATTAAGCAAACAAGGGAAGGGGAATGAGGGGCTCGTTATAAATATGAAAGAAGCCAACAGCCACAGAAACCAAGGGGCACAGGAGATTTCTTTCAAATTAATTTATTTATTTTGTGGTGTTGATCAATTTAGAATATTACTGAACATGTCATCGCTTAAAGCTAATTGATTAGAAAAGCAGAAGAAAAAACAACCACTGCCGCCGGTGGGATCCGAACCCACGACCTCCGAATTACGCGTCCGGTGCTCTACCTCTGAGCTACGGCGACGGCTGTCAAATCTTCTGCTTTCGGGGATATTTATGTTTACAAGTAACCTAACCTTGAGAGTGTTCATCAGCGCCACCCACGTTCATAAGCGGCGGACGTAGAACGTCCTGAGTAACCGCAGGTAGTGACGTAGAACGTCATCGAACGGAGAGGGTGGAAGCTGCGTGAGAACCCTCTTATGCTTCCTATGGAGTCAAGGCTGCCAGAACCGAGGCCCTCGCTAAGCAATTAAGCAAACAAGGGAAGGGGTATGAGGGGCTCGTTATAAATATGAAAGAAGCCAACAGCCACAGAAACCAAGGGGCACAGGGGATTTCTTTCAAATTAATTTATTTATTTTGTGGTGTTGATCAATTTAGAATATTACTGAACATGTCATCGCTTAAAGCTAATTGATTAGAAAAGCAGAAGAAAAAACAACCACTGCCGCCGGTGGGATCCGAACCCACGACCTCCGAATTACGCGTCCGGTGCTCTACCTCTGAGCTACGGCGACGGCTGTCAAATCTTCTGCTTTCGGGGATATTTATGTTTACAAGTAACCTAACCTTGAGAGTGTTCATCAGCGCCACCCACGTTCATAAGCGGCGGACGTAGAACGTCCTGAGTAACCGCAGGTAGTGACGTAGAACGTCATCGAACGGAGAGGGTGGAAGCTGCGTGAGAACCCTCTTATGCTTCCTATGGAGTCAAGGCTGCCAGAACCGAGGCCCTCGCTAAGCAATTAAGCAAACAAGGGAAGGGGAATGAGGGGCTCGTTAGAAATATGAAAGAAGCCAACAGCCACAGAAACCAAGGGGCACAGGGGATTTCTTTTAAATTAATTTATTTATTTTGTGGTGTTGATCAATTTAGAATATTACTGAACATGTCATCGCTTAAAGCTAATTGATTAGAAAAGCAGAAGAAAAAACAACCACTGCCGCCGGTGGGATCCGATATACATAACTATAAAACACACATACTTTACAATGGATGAATTTTCATTAGTGCAGGTGCCGTCGCATGCACATGCCATTTTTCGTTCCGACACCATTAGTTCCGCTGCCCCATAATAGGAGTGTCTGTTTTTACCTAATGCACAGTGTGAGCAGCCTTTGTTGTCGTGTTGCGTAATTTCTCGTAATGAATCCTTTTATGGTATATAAATGCAGTTAATTAGAAGCCCTGCTTTCCCCATGATGCTGATCGTGATTCTAGGTGAATACTTTGACTCAGTTTTCGATCAGCATGATGATGATGATGATGACGATTTATGCATCGACCGACCCTTTGTATTGTTCGAGTTGCGCAAGCTCTCCCGGCCAAAAGAGAAAATCTAATCCCCACCAACATAGAGTAATCACCAACCGCAGCAGAGTCTTTGATATTGATTGATGTATTGATGACATTGATTGATGTAATCTTAGAGTACCGCATTCCTTTCCCCGCTCCGCAGGGCTTAGAATGGTCCCATGTTGCCGGAACAACGAGCACCAGAGCTTGATGGCAAATGTATAGACCGGCAGCCGTCCAAAGCCTGTGGGCTTTCTCCCTAGGGTCTGCATACATGCACAAGTTGCCCCTTAGACGAGTTACAGAATTCATTGCTTCCAGTTCCTTCTAAGTGTTCGTTCACAACATCACTAAACCTGCCTCTGCTGACTCTGCCGAAGATTGTTTTGTATTTTAGTACTAACGTTACAAAGGCAGGTACACGGGACACCAAAGACGTAATTGTCACGCAGCGAGTGTCATGCAGAGGATGCCATATACCTTCCAGAACCGTCTGAGGGGAGAGCGGCTTTGCGGTTATCTTGTATATTGAATGCTTGTATACAGTACCTCTCTCCCCTCTATCCTCTCTGTATGTCCCTCACCTCTTTCATTTTATTCCTCCACACTGCCTGCTATCCCTTTGGTTCCGCAGCCCTAGCTCAGGTGCTTCCAGTAGCGATGGCAGATGCCGGGGCTAGAAAAAGCCTTTTCCTTCCTTTTAATTAACATTTTATTAAACCGCAACTAATACTACTGCTCTGAAAGTTATTCCAGTGACTCTATGATGTATCACAATCTAGCGCCATCTGTTGGCAGCCAGCAGTGTTCATGTAACTCAGTGGGGGAGACACACTCGGATATCTGAACCCAAACCCTTCCCAACCAACACCAATAGACTTGGCAGAGGCCACCTTCACCGTCAGGTACGCGCCACACATGACAACGCATCGGACTGCGCATTTATACTGAAGCTGCCTTATACCAGGACGACTACAGTGGCTCCACGTTTGCATCTACTACCTTCTGTCGGGAGAGCTCTCCACTGAACGTCACTAGCCACAGTGGTCGCATGCACTGGTCTACCATCGACATGGAGGAAGGAAAACTCACGAGGCGCCCTCGCTATCCCAGCTGAACGCAAAAAACTGCGCCGGAAGTCACAAGCTATCGCAAGGTCTACTGGGAAACTTCGGCCCCTGGCGCAGCCAATAGAAACGCTGTGCACAGCGGCATCGTCTGCTGTATTGTCTGCTGCGCACGCGCAAGCGCGCTTAGACACCGGCGAAGTTGGCTGCTGTTTCAGCGCGCTTTATCTGGCACCAGACCCACCTATGCAACACGCAACCAATACTACCAACCACATCAACACCGACAGTAAAAGATAATCAAGTTGCTCAACGCCCGATCTTACGAGACTTCACAGGCACATAGCCTCAGTTACCTGCGGAGACCTCCCAGGTCTCGGTACGCGTTTCTTGTACCCCCGCATATCGAGCACAAGGAACCTGGGACCGGACTACTCTCTATGTACTATAGGCCGCTGGCGCACCACCAGAGGAAGACCACCGGCGCCGCCTCGACGTGAGCCCGTCCAAATCGGACCACCCTAATTAATAATGCTTTACAGCAGTAGAATGGTCGCTGTGAGAGAATGTGGCGAGAGCTGTCTATAAGCAAAATGCAGGCTAGTGGACGGGAGGAAAACCGGGAGCCAGGTTGAGAGGAAGTGTTTTACGAACGGGGGGAGAAGGACGGAGGGAGCCAGAGAGGGACATGAAGACAGGTGGGGGTATGCGGAGGAGCTCTGCGCATATGTGAAGGAGGCAGAAAGGGGAGAGGTAGGAGGAAAGATCCGGAAGACAAGAAAAAAAAGTTGATAGGGGCACAGCGCGATCAGGAGCGTCGTTCACCTCTCGTGCCTAGACTTGGATCTGCGACACGGATGGAGCCGGTTCCTTGTACTCCAACCGATGTAGCGGACGATCGACGACGCAACAAGGCTGAAGACCCTCGTGACAGGCGTGCGGAGAAAACCGACAAATAACGACAATGTTGTATAGCTGCAGTATCCTGTACGACGTGGATACCAAGGAACTTTCGTTCACACAAATTTACCTTGTGGAGCCACATAACATCCGAATGGAGTAAAGGCCTTAACTATTCACTATGCTTGCCGTGAATGTAGGCGCACGGATCGTCGAGGTGCTACTCTGGAACATGTGCTTTACGTGGTGATGAAAGTTATGCGCTGCAGAGTGATACGATAGCAGTGCTTTTCCGGTACAAGAATGTCACAAACTCATTTATCTGACCGTTGACTTTGTAGAGATGAGGTGGCGGTGTATGGACATCAGAGTTTCAACACATTCGTGAAAAAAAGAGAAACGCTTAAATCTTGTAGTTACTATAGAGTCAGATGCAAACGAATTGGGCAAATAATATTTGATGAGTCTCAACGAATAAGGCAATCAAGTATACTCTCAAAGCATTCAATCGATCAAGCAATGGCCATATCAAAGTTCTTGCTTTTCCCTTTCCCCCGTCATTATACCTCACTCCGCCATCCCCTGCAATCAACATGAGACATCACCCCTACTATCCGTTCATTGGTCCTCGCCCTCCCTCGCCCCGGCCCAGATTCTAGCTGACAACGCGCGAGTCAATGCAGCCTGAAATAGAGACCGACGGTCATTACCCACAAGGAGAGATTATAGCCGGCAGAAAAAAAATCGCTGACGTACTTCTGCGCGTGTGCAAGGAAACTGAGGATAGAAAGATGGAAAGGAGGAGGAGCAGAAGTTTATTAAGTAATCAAGTAAAATAAGGAAAAATAAGGAAAATCTTGGTTGGTTTGGTTACGGGGTTTAACGTCCCAAAGCGACTAAGGCTATGAGAGACGCCGTAGTGGAGGGCTCCGGAAATTTCCACCACCTGGGGTTCTTTAACGTGCACTGACATCGCACAGTACACGGGCCTCGAATAAGGAAAATGTGATGAAACGAACATAGAATGAATGGGTATTGAATTTGGCCTGAGTTTTATGAACGAGTAATGGCACGAGAAATCAAGCGGCGAAGTGCAGTGTCCTAAAAAGGGGATGTGAATGTTCACACCATGAAGAGCTCATAATGATGATATTTACGGAGATATTAAAGGGATACTGAGGCGGTTTTCGAATGAGCAAATTTTTTAGGATTTTGAAGTACTGTCATTGCTGATCACGTCTGTGAAATTATTTTTTCGATGTTGGCTAAAACAGTGGTGCAGTCACCAATTAAAAACGCGATGTTTAAATCTCCACCCCCCGCGCGAGCGCTGCAGAGGAGAACAGCGGAGAGGGAAACCTCGTCCATGTCGGCCAACGTGACGTCACGTTGAGGAGCCGGGGATGCTTCGGCGCACCCTAGCGACTTTTCAGCGCTCGTTGTTTCTCGTGCTGCATGCGTTGTGACGTACAAAGCATGTCAGCCGACCTTGAAAATCAGATTCAACACGAGGTACTACTCTGCGTTCGTGTCCACGAACAACTGCGGCCGCGACTGTGTCGTCTTCCACTGTTTTCCGCAAGATCATAAGCTCGCAGCGCAAGCGCTCGCTGCTGCGACGATGAATTCAAGCCGGCCAAAGCAAGCCTACTCTGCTCGAAGCACTTTCGTAAGAGCGGCTACATGCAGAGCTTGTCCCTAATGTGATCTCTGGAGATTTCTGTCGAAAAGGCGCAGCTGAACTATGACACAGTTCCTTCGATTTTCTCGCGCATGAGCAGCGTGTCACCATTCCCAAGAAGCGCCTCTTCTGAAAGTAGAAACATGCACACTTAGCCCATGCAGAAACCTTATAGAGGCTCAAGCATGTGTCGCTCTCCTCAGCTTAGGTGCGGCCAGACCACCTGAGGCGTGCTCAGCAAGGCTCGCACGGCGGGGCTCGCACGGCGTGCCCCGCGGCACAGGCTGCATATTTCTTCTAAAAAAGGCAATTCGCGCTTGTTTTTGCCTTATTTGGATGCCATATTCCAGTATACAACATGAAAACCTATAGGACTACGCTGCCAGCCTGATTTTCAAAAAAAGTGCTTCAGTCTCCCTTTAAAGTAATCCAAGGAGATACTACATAGTGAAATGTAATCTCCGAGAAAGGGGATGACAAAGTTTAGCGCATGAATCTGAAGAGCGCATAATGGTGAGATTTACGAATAATTAGAGATTTTCGATTAAGCAAACGTCATCTAAGTAGACAAACAAAATCTTTATTGCACTTCTCCGCTGCATCAAGCAGCAAGCAGGTTAAGAGACCTAACACACAGCCCACTCAGGCGCTCGGGTGAGTTTTTCCACGCAGTGTTTATGTGCGCACGTTCGTCGACATACGCTGGACATTCAAACAGAATATGTTGTACTGTTTCTATTGAGCCGCAGTTGTCGCAGTGCGGACCATTCAGTTTTCGGAAACGCCACCGCAAGCTGTTTGTAAATGCGGTGTTCAGACGATGACGGTGATAGTTTCCAGATGGTGTCGAAAACTGGATGGTAGTCAAGATTTTAGATGTGGGTCAAATGAACAGAGAAATGGGTAATGGTCTGACCGCGAGTTCCAGACGCGATTCCTCATAGGCTCGGATGGTGACCCAAAAAACGCGGGGTTGGATCCCGGCCGCGGTGGGAACATTTCGATGGAGGCGAAGAAAGAGAAGGAGGCAGAAAGTAATTTAATGAAAGGAAAATGTAGAGGTCGGCCGGTGTAGATGTGACCCTGACCTGGTACTGTAAGATGCCAATGCAAGTTACAGAACCTCTTGTGGTCAAAATTATTCCCACCATTACACCGCCCCTCAGAGTCATAGTCGGTTTGGTACGTTAAACCCCATTACGGACCACAGTTAAACATCCATTTGGGACGGGTCCGTATTTGTGAAGAAAATCCTCTCCTACTCCTGATATTGTTGCCCTGTTGGGACACATCGGATTTTGTGAAGAAAATCCCCCTGTACATTCTGGTGCTGTAGACCTTTATGGGCCTCTCATTTGCTTTTTCTTTGGCTCGAAAGCCACAGTAAGCTGGTCTCCACTGAAGTCTTATATAGTAACCTGCGGCAGTAGCTAATTAATGTGGGTACGCAATGTCCTGGGAAACTCGATAGGTGTTGGTTTTCTTCAACACGGCATGATTTGTAGCGCTGCTTTGGAGATCATGAAAATCCCTAATCGGCAAAGAGTTTGGTGCATAATATATAGGCGAGAGGTTATTTAGCTCAGCGAAGCTATTCTTTCGTAGTTGACTTCCCTTACAGGCGACAAGAAACCATTAGGCTTGTTGATTGCTCATAAAGGACACAGGAGGAGGTCTGCTGAGAAGCTCAGCCATCGGAGAAGATTAGAGTGCGCTTGCACACCGCACATCATGAGTCGACGGCGCCGACAAGGACCGGCTGTCCCAGTTGCCTTGCTGACTGCAACGCCGATTCACGGCACCTCATCCGGATCTGCACTGGAATGGCGAGCCTCCGCGCCTGTTACACCTCTGCCCTCCACATTCAGGCACACGATGAATGGACGCTCCCCAGTATCGAAAACAAGCGCAATCTCGGTGCCGTGTTGAACTTCGTTTTGGAGTTCGGCATGCGAAATATCACCCAAATATCATAACCCTGGCCTTCAGGCCATCATTGTCAGTGAATTTTGATGAATCAGTTGATTAAATCAGTAGACATTAGTCAGGAGACTGTGCTCTGATCTTAGCCAAAAGACCGGGAAGCGACTGTTGTCTCCTTAGCTTCAACCCTGGTCTTCGCCGCTGAAGACAATAAACTTGCTCTTATGCACAGTTAGATGCCACCGCGAACGAAGGACAATGCCCACGAATCGAGACAATGAAAAACATTCAAGGGGAGCACTTAAGCGTGCACTAGAAAGCAATCTGCCCTACTTCGCTATTAAATTGAATGAAACGTCTCGGCTTCCGTTATTTTTTTTTAACTCATCTTCGAAAAAGGAGCAGTCAGCCAAAGCGTGGAGTGTCTTTCAGCCAGCCGTGTGGCTGGTGGCCTCTCTACCATGATACGCTACGCTTTGTTTCGATTTTAATATCATGCTCCGCAACGCGGGGAATCTTTAGATATAACTCCGAGCATTCTACACCAATAAGATGGTACAGAATCTGTATACCAACGGTACCACCCACTGTTCCCACTTCATCTCCTCACACATCGACGTTATCGAATGGCGACCGACACAACGACAACTCTGAAGCATTTCATGCTTAATAATTTTGACAGAGGATAAAACAACAGTTTTGGAATTAGTGGACGGTTTGGAAAAGGTGACGTTTGGATGAGCGTTATAGTGAGGTTCGGTTGGTGGTGGTGGTGGTGTGACACTTTTATTCGAACATCCTTTCTATTAGGCGTTCAATAGGTCCTGGGCCGAGGCGACGAGGGCACATTGCAGCTTCAGATCCAGGGAGACGAGCCAGATGGGCTACGGTGGGGGTGGGGAAAAGAATAGGCATGAGACTGGAAGGCTGTGTGGCACTGTGTAAGGCAGTGTTCTATGTCTGCGTGTGTGTGTGGACAGTTTGGGAACTGAGGTGTGGAAGTGTACCCGTATAGGTATACAGTTTGGCTGGTGTATGTAGGAGACTAAACTGTATTCGGCGAAGAATGCGAGTTTCACGAATCGATAAAGATGGTTGCGGCGGTGGTAAATCAGATAAGTCCAATTTTGCTGGGTTTAGTATTCGATTGAGAACAAGAAACCAGTTGCCTCTTTTCTCAAGGGCTGTTTCCCTATGAAAGCAGCATACAGGTTCGAGAACTATCTTAACGGAGCCACAAGCATGGTTGTCAACTGGTGCATTTACTCTCTTTCTCAGTTTTCGTATTGTCCCATGGCTTATGCTTTACAGCCATATATTTATTGCTTCTTGTTTGAATTCTGTATTTCTCGGGTTTCACTTCCCTTGGAACAATTTGGCTCGCACTTTACGTATCGTTCAACTTGGTATTGCTTTAAAAAAATGCTTAAGCAGAAGCTATTTGCTCGGCTAAAACAATACGAATCGTTTAAGGATTCTGAATCAACTATTCATATCCTTGAATTCGTTGTTAAATCTTCTGCAAGCCTAATTTACGGCGGAAGCCCCTTCTCATTTAAAATAATTCTTGAAGTGACTGAGTGACTGACACCACGGAATTTCACTCTTTTCAACACATTCGTGTGTGCGCAAAGCTCGAGCAACAATAACAGCCCTGATAAAAAAAGTAATGTAATCTGCGAAGGCTTGCGCGCAAGGTAATGAGTTCACACTAGACACTCTACACGAGTATCATTACGTCAAAATGGAATGACGTTGTAAAATTTCGTCCCTAGCAACATTATGTCGGTCAACAATTCTCCGTTCCAGTTCCAACACAGAGCGAACACTCCGTGCACGGACCTTGGGCAGGCATCATTAACGAACTTTCGAATAGGGTCACATTCATTTCTCTTTTTGAGGTTGCTCTCATTATTCCTGTGCAAC
Source organism: Amblyomma mixtum (assembly GCF_055824585.1). Taxonomy (NCBI): domain Eukaryota; kingdom Metazoa; phylum Arthropoda; class Arachnida; order Ixodida; family Ixodidae; genus Amblyomma; species Amblyomma mixtum. Next base: position 291,017,034 of record NC_143014.1, read on the forward strand.
GTAAAACATAACAGTGACCGGAAGACTTGATTCCGCAGTTGAATTTTATGTGAGGTTTTGAATTGTACTTCATCTGTTTGCATTCCCAGGAAAGGCAGTGCGAAAAGACGAAGACGAACACAAAAGCAACACAGATCTGACACTTAACGCTCGCAGTGGGTACGCACCATTATCTTGAGGACAACAACAACGCCATACCAGCACGATCATTCATGAGCCGTAAACAAACATGTTTTGTTCTTCTCCAACAATTTAGCGATAGCCCTCTTTATCTTGAGCTGCCCTGTTATGCATTCTGACCACGCCTTGAAATTACGGACCATCAGTCTGACGGGAAGAAGCTGTGTAACGCCTTTTCCATCCTCCGAACAGGCATCGTGTAAAACCAGCTTCCCGAACCATTCTTTACCATCAAAGAGTCCATTCGCGTCATGGTCGCTTAATAATTTTGCATTTTATTTTGCGGTCATTCAGTGTCTTATATATGCTGATGATAACTAAATGAATAAAAATTCTAATGCAGAATAAAATGTCGGAGCAGCTCCCTGCTCGTGCCCAGCTCCAGCAGCAGCCAGCGAGGGTGTTCAGACGCCGCTGATGTTTCAGCTGCCCCTGTCATGACCGTCACTGCCAGGGAGCAATGTACAGCCTAGGAAGTGCGTTTTCTGGTCGTGAAGCCATTCACCAGCAGCGCACTCAACACGCAGTCCAGGGGCGAGAACCAAGCGGGTTCCCTTCAGCAGCCTCTCCAGAGCACAGGACGCCTCGGAGTGCAGCCAGGCTGCCTGCTGGCATCCTTCGAGACTGGCCGATCCAGCTGAAGACACCACGTTCCCATGGCCTGGGTGACGAGCTAGGAGAAAATGAATGCCCAACAGCGCCATTTAGGAAACGTTTCTTTTGAGGTACAAAGCGGAAAACCACTTCTTCTTACGGTGTCTTTTCAGCATTCCGTGGGCTTTTGTAGGAATATTTGTGGCAATACAAAGAAAATTGGGATATTTTGCCCAGTTCTGCTTTACTATTCCTTCAATGTAGTAAGCAAGAAAAAAATTATCTACTTCCTAAAAGTTAAGTAGCAAAAAAAGGGGACGAAAGATCTAACCTAACCTAACCTAACCTAACCTAACCTAACCTAACCTAACCTATACTAGCAGCAGAAAACAATCTGTTGGAGAATACCACTTTATGAGCAGTCGACGTGGGGAGCAAATAATGTTGTGGCGAAGAATGAAGAAGAGAATTAACGAGCAAAAAGAACTCAGTGATTAAATACGACGACTTTGTGAGTATTTCGACCAACTGTCTATGATATGACTGTAAAGAACAGCTTGCAGTTGCACCTACATTCGATATGCTATACCACTGTTAAATATGCAGAAATGCTTTAAACCTAAGAACTGCCTGTAATTTCCGAACGTCAATATTAAGTACAGTTTCCTTAATTTAAGTTTCTCAAAATTTCCCAGATCAAAGCTGCCTACTATTAACGGAATGTGCAAGGATCCTTACGTCGGCACAGTACGTGTTGCAATTTGTGTTTTCTGCTATTTGAATGAAGAAATTCAGGAAATTCAGGAAGTATGTTCAACCTCACTTCAGCAGCATGGTCTTTGCCCTGAAAACTTTAGCAACGATAGTTCTCTAAGGGGATCCAAAGCTACCCAGGAGTAACATCAACGTGCCCAAATTTCTGTCCTGCCATGCGGCTAACGTAGCCAGAAGCAAGTGGCGCCATCAACGGTTCCAGACTCCTCAACTTTAGCCCAGCATATGAAGAAGAGGTTATACGTGCTGGCATCTCAGCGCTTCGGCTCTTTCAGCAAGGGCCTGATACTGGCTGTCGCTACGATTGCTGCAGCGGACAGAATCGTTAGCAGTGCCACGCCTTTGTTTTTGTCATTGTATAAACAGCTAGCTAATTCAGGGGCGTGCACTCTGCAACTTAGAAACCGGTCACATGCACTAGTTTCTTCCCATATTGGTCTGCTGCCGCTCACTGAAGGCCTCTTCAAATGCCCTTCTTCTCCGAGAAGGGCCCTAAAGTTTTCTTTGAAGCTATCCACTCAGATCTACACAACCCAAGAACGCAACAATGCGTCTGGATTAAACCAACTTAACAGGTGATATTTTAGGGGATACAAGATGCACTGCCAGTTCCCCGCTGTATGGACAGGAATAACAATGACCGGATATTTTCCCTGTAATCCAGAGAGTCCAAGGTATGTGTCTATTTATTCTCATTAGTCCTCGCTGCAATGTTTTAAATTATGGCTACCTAGCTGCAGTTAGTAGACATCTACCGAATACTCCCAGGTGTCAAAAATGCTCCCGTTTCTATAGTAGATACAAAGCGGCACTTTTTATTCATATTTTGTCTGCAGACTCTCACATATGCTCTGCTAGCTGCAGAAGCTCGTGACATTAAATCAGTCATATTTTCAACGAGTAAAGTAATACATGCGATAAAACGCGAGTGATCTATGCGAACATCTTGCATGCTGCACATATAGGCCATGTATTCGGCCCGCCATACAGTTCTGGCAGTTACAGCATCATGCAACACGTTAGGAGTTGTATATGGCTATTAAAGGGAATGCATTGCATTCTGTGCTTTCTTACGTAATAGGTTTTCTAATGAATATTTAAGTGTCATGAAAGATATATGAGGAAACTGCCATTATTCTTTCCTTTGCACTTACCTCTCTATTTATACACCAAACAACACAAGAGAAGCGGAGTAAATGGACTGTCTGGCCTGGATGTGAAGCGAACAGCACATAACAGTCCAAGCGGTTTGCCTTTATGCATTTACCTGCAGTGCACAAGTGGCGTCATCCATATTTTTGTGTAAAGGGTTTACCAAGTTATATATTCACACTCCCGTTGGAGAGTGCTATCTAGCGGCAATGTAGTCAAGTACGGCATATGCGTATTCGCCGTTCATTGTGACCTGGCTGTACATGAACGGGCCAAATTTTTTTGGAAGCTGCAGAAAAACCACTACTTCTGAATTCGGTTTTACAACATTTCACTTGTAGAAAGCTAGCATGTCTTTCTGGACTGCTAGGAAGGCACGTTCTTGGTTCTTGGCATGGTTGCGCGCCAAAGAGATATTGATGCCGCTAGAGCCGCTAGTATTTTCGCGAGTCTGCTGTACATTGGCTTCGACAGAGAAGAACTTTAAAATGATACCAAAGTGGCTAGATTGAAACTAACCACTGCTACATTTAAGGTAATGGGCCAGTTGAAGTGGGCTTTTTTTTATCCGTTCTTAAGAAACATTGCACAACATGTATTGTGCAGTGAAATACATTACATCAGCTCTAGCTGAATCGTTTAGAAGCGATGGTAAGCAATCTCCCGGAGTGGAGACGCAACGCATTAAGAAAATATTTCTGAATGCACCACCGGGGGGATAAACGAAATGTATTTGGTTTAAACTGCTAGGAAGCGTTGTTGAAAGCACTGGAGAAGGAGGAGGAGGAAAAATGTCATTAAACAAAAAGGAGTTGCTTAAGGTTACGGGTAGGTTGCTTATTCCAGGGTTTATCTGGCTTGGGCTCCCCTGCGCACCTTTTGAATGAGGGCTCGTCAGTCCTCTTGGTTATCGCAGGCAGGCAGCGCCTACGACCACTCAAAAGACGTGTTCTGTGTCTGCAGATTGCTTGGTTCGTCCCCACATCCCCTCCCCACGAAATGTGCAACAGTGTAGGGCTGGCCTGGCACCAGGTACATCTTTCGGCGTATAATGCTGGGTCTATGAAATGCAGACTATGGATGTTTTTTCCAGGAAGGCTAAATACAGAAATTTCTATTCCGCCCAGCAAACAGCCATATATAAAAAAAAGTTAGCAACGCGATAGCGCATCGGGACCCATTCGCATCGCGTGCGCAACACTCACACACGGGCCTATATCGTAATTAGCATACTCATAATCTCTCATTTAAATGTCTCTGTGGCCCTGCCGCGGTGGCTCAGTGGTTACGGCGCTTGGCTGCTGACCCGAAAGACGCGGGTTCGATCCCGGCCGCGGTGGCCGAATTTCGATGAAGGCGAAATTCTAGAGGCCCGCGTACTGTGCGGTGTCAGTGCACGTTAAAGAACCCCAGATGGTCAAAATTTCCGGAGCCCTTCACTACGGCGTCCCCATAGCCTTAGTTGCTTTGGGGCGTTAAGCCGCAGTGATGCAAACCAAACATTTCTCTATGGCGGTTTAGAAGGTTAAAAACTGTGATGCATTAACTAAGGCCACCTTTATTTATCTTGAGCCAACGAGTCTTCGTTGCTTATAGGTAGTGCGCACGTGGCTCGCCGTCCGAAAGTCGAATTTGATTCCCACCCAAATCCAAGCTAACCACATTTACTTGTCAGCTCAATAACTTTCCTTTGGTTACAGAAGCCTGCATTAGAAATCTGGCGTCAATTCGAACATTATTTGATCTATTCCTGAGTTTTATTATTAGTTAATATGTCAATTAGGTTAATCAGAAGGATCGCCAACCACAAAAGGGGAGTCAAAAAAAGAGACCTCTGTAGAATAGTGCAGGCATTTGTTCTGAGCAGGATGGTGTATGCACTACCATACCTAGATGCCGCGGAGAAAGGCAAAGCCGAGGCGATAATTAGGCAAGCGTACAAGGCAGCCTTGGGACTGCCGAACTTCAGGTCGACAGAGCGACTCTTGGGATTAGGAATACATAACACTCTGGAGGAGCTCAAGGAGGCCCATCTCACGATGCAAACAGAAAGACTTAAGCGCACCAAGGCAGGCAGAACCATACTAGAGCGCCTAGGCATAGGCGTGGAACCTCCATCCGCGGACGAGAAAACACAGATACCCAAACTCATTAGGAAGGGACTGAGGATCAAACCACTACCAAAGAATATGCACCCTTCCCACCACGAAGGAAGGCGGAAATCTAGGGCACTTGCTCTGCACAAAAATACGAAACGCACGCAGAAGCTGTCTACGTAGACGCGGCACAATACACATAAAACGGAGCGTTCGCACTGGCGGTGTTGGACGCACGCGGGCGGCTGCGGGCCTCGGGGTCGGTAGTTACAAAATCTTCGGAAACAGCGGAAGAGGCGGCTGTGGCGCTAGCCATAGCTACCACTGAGGCGGAAACGATCTTCTCGGATTCCAAATTGGCCGTCCGTAGTTTTGCGGCGGGCAGAATCTCGAATGCGGCACAGCGAATACTTAAACTGACCAGGGAACCTTGCAAAGAAATTGAGGTTATTTGGGTGCCGGCTCACTCGGGGAATCCGGGAAACGAGGCGGCTCACAACATGGCTCGCGGTTTCGTCAACCGAGTCGGTGGGTCGTCCGTATCCATGGATTACTCCAAGGAGGCGTTGACATCTTTTCATAATATTACAACTCATTACAAATTGGAAAGACACAAATTTCCACCACCTCACAAAACGTTGGATAAGGCACAAGAGACCACCTGGAGGAGACTCCAAACAAGGTCCTTTCTTACCCCCTAGCTATTATCAAAAATGTACCCGGATGACTATATCCCCGAGTGCAGGTTCTGTGGCGAAACAGCCACGTATGACCACATACTATGGCAATGTAAAGAAGAAGCTCCACCGGAGGATCTAGTACGAATTCCTTCTGTTGAGCGATGGGAGGCCGTGCTGGTCAGCTCGGACCCGGGCATTTAAGCCTTGGCCACCGAGTGGGCCGCTCAGGTCACCGCCAACCATGGTTTGGTGGCCATCTAGCGCGGACCGTCCGCATCTGCATTTTTGACGGAATAAATGTTTTCCAATCCAATCGTTCTTTCCATGATCATTTTTCGCTCACGGAAAAACGACGCAGGCACTTCTGCGACAGGAGACCCTTAACGCTTCCACGTTAATAAGTTTATGCCCGAATGCAAGCTAGAGAGTGGAATGAATTTTATCTATAAATAGAAATGCCAGAAGTGCGTCAAAAATGAAGCCACACGAGGACTAAGGCTTAGTTTAAGCCTATTATCGCTGTTATTTATGATTGATATGATAAATAAGTAAAAATGGTTATAGGTAATTAAGTTAGGGTATGATTTCTTGTGCAAATTATGCAGAACGGTCGCAAAGCCCAGGCTCCCTGGTATTACGTATGCGGACGATATTGTACTCTTGCTGATAACCAGACAAATTTAAAGAATCTGGTTAATAATTGTGGAGAAGTGCTATGCTTGATTTTTACCGCTATTAAGGCTCCTTTGGGGACATTTAACGATTCCACAAATCAGGTGCTTGCAGTACATGGCAATAAGATACACAGGAATGCAGAATAAATATATCTCCAGGTATGGGTTCACGATGAACAGATGTGCACGGAGATTCATGAGAAGTCTATTCCTTACAAAAGCAGAAGAGATGCCGTGATAATAAACAGAGAGCGTTGAGTGGGTATAGCAGATATGAAGTACTAAAAGGCGTTTGAAAAGCAATAATCGTGCCAGAGCTTACTTTCATCAATTCGGTTTGGTGCCTAAGGGCCGCGGCTAGAAATAAATCAGAGAGAATTTGACAGATTATCACTAGGCGCCCGTCGCAAAACCACAAATGAGTCAGTACAGGAGGACATGGGCTGCTAAGGTATTTGAAATACTTCTACAGAAGAGAGTGGGATGGCAGAGGCGGAAACGGCCTAGAAAGCTAACTGCTGTGTCTGCAGGAAACCGGGATGGAGAAATAGAGCGCTTTAAATGACAGGTCAAGGCGCAGAAGAACTGGATTAATTCAATGTAATAAAAGGCAGACACAGTAGACCTGTATAGAAAATGTAAGAGGCTGGATGGAATCGATCTCTGACAACTCAAGAGGCAGCGCCCTACTCTTTCAAGCAAGAGCATATCATCACATTCTTTTGAGCCATTCCTCTCTTTGTAAGGACAGATGCACCCGCACATTGCCGGCGTCGAACAAGTGGTTGCAGCATACAGGATGATTTTCAGCTGACTAGCAGTTAGCACCCTACGCGTTAAGTCTTAAGAAGCAATGACTATGCCAGTGAGTTAATGCACAACAGGATGTACTCTTTACACCTTTTCATACGTTTCCGCTCAGAGTGTAGAAGCGGCGGTAACGATGGCAAAACGCACCGAAGAGGCTCTTCTAAATTCGTTTCCAATCTGTTCTGCTAGCGTTTCGCATATAAGAGCAAGGCGGCGCATTTTAGGATTCAGAGGTTGATTGGCATCTTAATCCGTGATCTGAACCCTGATAGAAACTACTGCATCACTGTAGCCGCGATAACTAAGTTCTGTTGCAGTGCTTTCCACATGATAGCCGCTGCTTTCAGGCTTCCAGGCAACAGCCGGCATCCCCTCTAGCGCTCCCCTGAAAGTAGCATGCAGTGTAAGAGCGTAGCGCGAAGTAATGAGAGAGCAGCGAACAAGCTGGACGCTTTTTTTCTGATCCCACACTCACAAGGAACTATAGAGTGTAGCAGCAGCTCGTTCACACGACGCTTGTCCGAGTTGGCATTCAGCTGAAGGCAGATGGCGTGTCTTTGTTTCGACCTGATTGGCCAGTCCCCTTTGAGCCCTTGCTGCGGAGCTGGTCGCCGCCAAGTGTGGTTGCAGCGCGGGTCCTCCGCTCCAGGTCCTGGTGAAGGCGTGTCAGCGGCCGAGAGAGGTGGGCGTTGCGGTAGCGGTCCCACTCCTCTTTCAGCTGGAAACATGAGACGTAGTGCTCTATGGTCTTCTTCTCCTGCAATGTGTCCCGCCTTTTTCCATGCAGGATACCGCGGGCAGTGAGCTTAAGATGTTCGGTTCGCTGCTTCCGTTCTTCAGAAAACATAACCAAAAATAGAGGAGCATGTCTGTCAGGCAGCATCTCTAATTGTTATACTAGCTTTTTGTGACAATTACGCAAAATTTAGCCGGACGCGAAATTCGGAGGTAGTGGGTACAGATCCCACCGGCGACATGAGGTTGTTTTGTAGCGTGAGCTACACTGGCCGAGGTTGAGCAGTTTCGCATAGCTCCTGGAGAGCCGTGCTGCGCATGCGCGAGGGCAAGTGACGTCACGACGCACAGCTGGCGTGCCTCGCCGCGCGCGCTTCCCTTCCTTTCCATAAATGATCGGAGCATAACACGTTTGCAACGCCAACGCCAATGAACAGAATGAACGCCGACAGCCTATGGCTTCAGCGCCGCGTTTCTGGCAAAACCTTGTCAATGCCTGCAACCCACATCTCTCTCTCATCACCCCATGTACCTATAAGCACGATTCAGGTGTCCACTTCCTGATTTCCTTTTCTTGAAAAAATAGGAGTGTAAAACGCATTTCTGGCACAACTTTGTCAGTACCAACGCATGCAGCGCACGCCTGCCACTACCGCCACTTAGATTAAAGCAAGGTTTAGGTGTCCACTGTTCCAAGAGGGCAGTTATGCAACTTCCCTCTGGTTCAGGTGTCCACTTCCCCTCACGCTACGTATATCCTACGTATATCCTGGCATTTATTTTTTCAAGAGACTAAGGTTGTCGCCAGTGCGCTCGTGAGACAAGGCCAGATCTCTGGAAGGATTGTGATCACTCAGGGCAGATTCTGCGCCGTTCGATACCTTACACAATGATTGCTGGCTGGTCTCAATGTTTTGTCCTGATGTTTAAAGTGAACGCTAATACGGAACTGGCGGCTCTCGTCCCGACGACAGCGAAGTGTCCGTCCTTACCGTCTTCTAGAACTCTATTTTCGCTTTATGTGTAAAAACGGGTCATCCTAATCAACTTCTTAGCTAGAGCGTTCGTTTCTTTACCAATCTACTACTGAAGTCCTCACAACCAAGGAATAAAATGCTGGAAAAGAAACCAATACACTTGCATTTATCTAAATTAGACACAGCTATATCGACATGAAGGCGACTAGAGAAAGAAGCCTGGTTCCACTTGCCTAAAAAGCAAGTCTTCATTTGCGCTGCTCACCTCTTGCTGCCGCTCGATTTTTTTTTCTCGCTTGTTTGCTTACCTTACCTTCCATGCTGTCACTTTTATTTTACGACTATGGTATTTTATACCGCAGCTATTGGTCCAACACGACCATCTGCGCATTAATTCCTGCTACATGAATTGCCCTTGATAAGAAACAAGGCAAAGTATGCTACGTGTTTCTTTCGAGCGCACAGGGCTGCTCCATAAACAAAACAAAAATCTGGTAATTCTTTCATGAGAAACAATATTCCCTAAAAAAAGAATGTTTTGTTCTAAACTAAACACCGAAAATTCAGTGGCCAAATTCCAACAAATAAAAATTCTATATTCAGACTCCTACTTCTAAGTGCGACCAACTGTAATCATCACCCTCACCAGGCAGCGCATCAAAAGATTTGACTACAGGGCTTTCTCACATAACATGTAAGCCTAGAACAGGTCAACTTACTTCCCTGCTTGAGAGTTAATTTATCGCGCCCTTCTCACGAAAAAGGCCATCACACTCAATTCTCCTTCAAAACGCTTTCCCTAAAGCGTCTTTACGATCCGATAACTGTAGGATGCACCAGTTAATGTCAGACATGTATGTATCTCTTTTCTCCCTTTGCCCAACCAGTCACTACTGTGAACGTTTCCGTTTATTGTGAGCGTTTGTTTCTTCTCGAAATACAACTTTGGCTTGAGATCAGCGCATTTTAGTTGTTTTTCTGGCTAAGCGCGTCCCACGTTTACGCATATTTTTGGACAATAATTGATAATATTTTTTGACCTATATGTATATTTGTTTGCGACAGTTCCGCATTGAATAAAACGACGCACACTTTTTCCCAATACCAAAGAGTTGTAGAGAGTGCTATGTGGAGCTTCCTTCCGAAAAGAAAAAAAATAGCTCGCTACCTCGTTTATAAGTACAGAATTATTCGCTGAAAGTCATAAGCAGTGCATTTAGTGATGACTGTCTCTGAGCAGCTGCCCAGAGTTTGCTTACCTGTGTCCTGGCAGCACAAGCCGCACCCGTGTCCTCCGTGGTCTTCCAAATGGTAGTCAACCGTATGGTCACCAAGTAGCATGAGACACTGCGTGCCACCCCTGGCAGCGTCAGTAAGCATAGCACGCAGCTGCTGATGCTCCAAGAAAGGGCCGACTGCCGCAGCGACCCCGTCAGGATCATACCGAGGACCGTCAGAAGGCCACCGCTCAAGCCCGCCCGGAAGCGGCTCCCGTTGCCGGCGCTTGTGGTCGGAGAACATCCGAATTCCAAGCACCGAGACCATGTTTTAGCCTCACGGCCTGGAAAAAGGGCACAGCATAAGGCTTGCCGTATTGGCAGGAGACCACAAAGCAGGCGCAGTGTCGGTCCTACCTTATATGGCTGCTGGCGATGGCAGATTGAGTTGAACGCCGTCGGCTGGCGACTGTAGGGGCAGCCCAGGACGCTAGGGCCACCGCGTCCGTAGTCCTCGCAGTCCGCAGGCTCAGTGTGGTGCGATGGTGCCACGCAGCGGTGGCCGAAGACAGGGTGATGTACTCCCCGTCCAAGGAGAGCGCCGGAAGCGTGGTATGCAGCGCGGGCTAGGCCGAAAATGCGATGAAAAAACGGCAATGTTGTGTTTGGACGGCTAGGGCCGTTCTCTAGCAGAGGAGCCAGCAAGAGCTCAGAAGCACGCTGCACGCTGAGGTCGCAGCGCGAGCTGGTCGTGGCAGCGCTCGGCACGCGCGACCTCTTCGTAGTCGCAGGACGAGCTCTCGCGCCTCTGCTAATTTTCCACAAAAGGTGTTCAAAGCAGAGCAAGATGGCCCAAAGTTGAATGGCCTCTAGTAAACTGCAAAATAGAACACTAGAACGGCGTAAATAATATTCAATCAAAGTCGGGTGCCAGAAAAAATAAAAGTTCCTGAGTTTAATAAAAGACTGGCAACAAATTTTATTCAGTCCACAAATCATACGTGTAATGTAGGAACTTATTCAATATTCTTGATAATAACCTATTGATTTCACTTGCCCGTCTCGGGTGAAGACGAAAGGTGTTCAGGTTCCATTTCTTTTTTTTTTTTAAGTGGGCAAGTTATACCGAGTGCTTTTTGTTATTCATTTGAAATCGTGATTTTCAACACCGTAAGAGATGCTTCGGCGTGGTCTGTGCATGAGGATTGCACATCAAAACGCAAGAAAATGCAGTAAACAGAGCATGCTGTCAGGGAGAATTTGTCATTGTTATACTAACTTTTTACGAAAATTTCACCTAATTTAGCAGGACGCAAAATTCAGCGGTTGTGGGTTGGGATCCCGCCGGTGACATGAGGTTGTTTTAGAGCGCAGCTCTTAGGCGCCCGCTTCTGCATTTCGCGGCGCCGCCATTGCCGTCGCCGTTGCCGCTGCCGTTGTACGTTGTAACCAGCAGTGGACACCCTTTAAGTTGCGAAAGCAATGCAGCGGGAGCTTGAAAAGGAGAAACTAAAAGCGCAACCGCCTCCCCACTTAGCAACCCGCGCGCCAGTGGTGGGGGAGGGCGAAGGCGGAGCTATGCATAGCAACCGTGACGTCACACAGTATTGGTACAACGATGCGCGCGCGTCGGCGGTGGCAGCTACTCCGCCGCTCCTTCGCCGGACGTCTCGTTGCAGTCGAGTATCTGAGACGCAAGGCTCCGAAGCGGCCCAATGATACTGCGCCAAGCGGTTCGGGGAAACGACAGTGGGTTGACCACAAGGCATTCGGGCACTTAAGAATTTCCAGAGTGTCTTCGGTATTGTTTTGAGGAAAGGAAATGCGCAGTATCTGTCTCCCAAAGCTGCGAAACCAATAGAGCGGGGGCTTGGAAAGCAGAGGGTAAAATTTGTAATTGGTTTTTGAGGAAAGCAAATGCGCAGTATCTGTCTCACACATCTCGGTAGACGCCTCAACCAGAGGGAAGGCGCATAACTGCCCTCTTGGAACAGTGGACACCTCAATCGTGCTTTAAGCTACGTGGTGGTAGTGACAGAAGTGCGCTGCATACTTTGCCATTGACAACGTTGGGCCAGAAACGCTGCCGCCTGCCAAGGTGGCAGGGTTGGTGGGAAATTTAATGTATATAAAAAGATATGCGGGGATTTCTTACCACTTATGCGGTAGAAGAACCCGTTCCTCACGCTGGTAACGGCTCCCACCGCCGTGACAACCTCGCGAAATACTTGCCCAGACCTAGTCTTTCAGAACCAGGCATTGGTGTAGCAAATCGAGCATATATCCATCTATTTCTCCGTCCACAAAGCTTCCTTCATGACAATCAACAACTGTTAGTGGAGTGTTTCTTGAAGAAGGAATATGTGTAAAAAAAAAAAACAAGTTTTCTGTAAGTGTTGTTACGGACGTGTAGCAGCATCCCACCGCTGCCACCAGTTGTTACGGTTCGGGGTAGCGTAGCCAGTTGTTGCGTCTCCAAGGGGGCTCGTCCGGGATGAGGAACAGTCTGAAGCTTGGGAGTTTGTGGGATACGAAAAACAGGCAGGTTTAATGGCAAGAAACTAAGACACTTATTTACATAATTTACAAAAAGAAGAGCAAGGAATCAAAAGTTAAGAGTTCATAGCGTCGAGCGTCTGGATGAGCCTATTACCCAAGGCTCAGAGCCACTGGATGACCTATTACCCAAGGTTCAGAGCGTTCGTGCTCACTTTGGTCGCAGGTTAAATAGCCCAAGGCTCCGCCCTTTCCCCAGGCGGCAATTCATCGCGACACAAAAGATCGGCATTACACAGCACAGCCAACGAAGACACCTGTAGTAGAGTCTACCCGTGGGAACTGGCGAGGAGGAAACGTAAGTCCGCATCTCTGTCGCACTGCGAGGCAACCATACTGTTGACAGCTCGCGTCCATCGAACACAGGTGTGGCATGATGACGTCGCAGCCGCAGCTGCGCTGGCTTCCTCTGATTCGTTCCGGGTTTTTTTCAGACGAGGGGCACCCTTTCTTCCCCTGTCGTCGGTTGCTTCTCGAAGGTCGTTGGCACCGAGCCGAGCGTGGGAAGAGCTTCCATCGACCATTTCCCAGCTGGTCATTCTTTTTGGTGGGGTCATCTTGGGGGTCAAACGACCTTTCGAAATTTCCGCTGTTGAATCCACCACCGTTTTCATCGCGGGTCTCAAGATGGGTCGTAAAAGCGTACATACATGTCTTGCCAGAATTCTTTGCTGAACCTATTGAAAAGCTGAAACAGCTGATGAGCTGCGCTCACATTTCGCATTAAGATGTAACGTTATCATGTGCAATTTTTTTCTTCTCCTTTATTTATATCCCATTAATGAAAAGTGTGGTATTCAGCAGTTAGGTTTACCTATCCTAGGTGGCGCTGAGCACGCGCCTTATCATGCCAGCTGACACATGCGTTTGTATATATGTTCATCAAGAACTGTGAATAAAAAGAGTTAATCGAAGTACACGGCGGGTGCTTGACGTCGCGATTCTCCGGTTGCTCGGCGTAGTCGGGCCCGGCAGGACAACGGATACAACAGTTGCCAGTTCCCAGATGGCAAAGGATACAACACAAACCACGAATTAACAGAAAATGAAGACATCCCCTATGCTCCTTGGTTTCGAGTGACTGTTTTCTTCCGTCGTGTACGTCGTAACGAGCCTCTCTTCTCACTTACCTTGCCTGCTCAATGAATCATGATTGTATCGCGGAACATGAGCCTAGGCATAGAACAGAGTGGTACACCAGAGATTGGTGAAATCAACGTCATATACTTTGCCTCAGTTTACTGCCGCTGATTAATACAGGAAGGCCGCGGTCCGTGGCTCAGTGTTAGCAACAGCTGATTCTTTAAGTTTTATTTTGTAGTTTATTCTAGCAACTTATCGTCTGCGTGGTCCTTCTTTAGGAATTTAAGGAAATCGACCAATATAATAAAATAAACGAATTGCTACGCTATTGTACGGTAGTGTAGCGCTCCCTACCAGGTTTTTGACGACCCAAGTATGCATGCTAACCACGTCGAAGATAGCGGCCGACTCCGCTTACAGCATCACCCTGAAAGTTCAAAAGCCGCATGGAAAGTGCGACCGTTTAACGATGAGCGATTGAAAGTCCGCCAAAAGGTGATGAGCTGCTGCTCACTCCGACGCGGTCAGCGCCCAACCCTCACGCACAGTTGAGAGCGATGCAGTAGAGAAGCGCAAGACCAAAGTCCAGTACATTCTTTTTCCCATATTTAGCTGGTTTTAATTAAATGCTGCAAAAAAGGACCAGCCAGAGGTCCGTTTTTGCAATAAAATGAAATGGGTGTTAACTCCGGCCGTCTAAATTTATAAGAAATGCCCTTGGTCATGAAATGAATATTAAAAATTTTGCACAAATATCAGCTATTAAGCAAGTAGAAAAAAATTAGAAACATTCTGAGTGCCATAAAGCGGCGAATATTATGACGTTGGTTTCACCCATATGCGACCTAACGATTTTTTTAAACCATGGCTCAATGAAACGCCCATTACACACACGATCAGAAAGCTGTGCGCGTGTTTTTTCATTCTGTCGCGCTTGCTGACCCAGGTATGTAATATTATCACTTTGTTTTCTCACGAGAAAAGAGTTGTCACCACAGCGCTCGTGAAATCAGGCCAGATCTCTCAGGAAAGATAGTAATCACGCATGACAGATTCTGCGCCGTTCGATACCCTACACATTGATTCCTGGCATCTCTCAGATTTATCTTCATTTTTAAAGTGAACGAGAGAGAAAGAAAGGAGTTTGAATGAGAGGAAATGGAGGAGAGGTCGGCCGGTGGTAACATGGCCCTGGCCTGTGAACGGTAGTACAGAGGCTGGGGGTTCTCGTCCCGATTACTGCCAACTGCCCGTCCATATCGTCGCATAGAACTCTATTTTCTCTTCAGGAAACAATGGGGCCATCATAATCAACGATTTGCAGCCTGAGCGTTCGTTTCCTTACCCATCAGCTTGACATTCCGCGACGGGAAAATAAGCGCGGCTGCTTGGTGAGTATTGTTGTTCGAAGTCTAGGAATTATATCAAATTCTCTGAAATGCTTTAAAGAGTTCATTTTTGGACAATCCATTGGGTTTGCAAAAAGATGGTCTGCTTTCCCGGCTTGTAGTGACTGAGGTGCCAATGAAGAGCGCTCTCTCGAAGCCGCGAGGGAAGGGAATCGAGTACTTGCCACCGCGAAAGCGTCAGAGGGTCACGTGACACAAGGCAGCTTCATAAATTGCCTCTACTATGACCGGAGCTCAGCCACGAAAGGTGCAGTCACTTGGGACATATTCCTAGAATAAAAGCGCAACGGCTCCAGGCAGTAGACACACAGATGGAAAGGCGGGAAGGACGAACACAACGTTGACTCTCATCTGTTTTTTCAGGAGCAACACACACAGCTTTTTGTATGCTCACAGACATGCGCAGGCGCAAACCGTACAGGTGCACGTACATGTGCAGCGGCAGTACTGCAAAACCTGCAAAATAAATTTTTTTTTTGCTTTATAGAATGCAATCGAGGCATCGCTAACACAGCGTGGCCCAGCATTCTTGATATAGTATGCTTCGATTGTCTCTCCAGTGGTTGCACCCGGCTTCTGCTCAGCATCTTCACTTCGTAAAAGTCGGTGGGCAGCCAATATAAGTGCAACAGTGTTCAAGAAGTATGGTACGATCATCGTTTTTATATCTTTGCAATGTAGGATTAGCCACATGAAAGTGGCAGCCCCTTGAGGCTGCGCACGCACTTGTGGTCCAGGTTCTTGAGGATGTTCACGTCTCGTAGGTCCTGGTCCTACGGAACGTCCTTCAGCGCCAGCCGCGCGAACAGCACGTCCAGCTCAATTCCATGAAATGTCATTCTGATGACAGGCAACGAAGGCCTCTTCAACAGCCCTGAGGTCCTTCACCTCTTCCTGCTGCCGGAGGAGTTCCACAAAGGAGCTGAAGTCACTTCGCTCAATGTGGCGGGCTGCTGCGGAAAGGGTGTCGATATTAGCACCTCTAGTGTGGGCTCCTAGCTGGTACGACCCGAATGGGTAAAGTATTTCATACTCCTACTGCTGGTCCAGCATGACCATTTGTGCATTAATTACTTCTTCATAAACTGCCCTTGCTAAGAAACAAGGCAAAGAAAGCTATGCGTTCTTTCAAGCGCACAGGGTGTCACATATCACAGAAAATAAAAATACGGTAATTCTTTCATGACAATCTTCCCTAAAAAAAAATGAGTTTTCTTGTGAATTAAATATCGAAAAATCGCTGCCGAATTTTCCACAAATAAAAACCTTAAATTCCAGCTCCTATTTTTAAATCAGACCCAGCTTAGAGATTGTCACCTCATTTCCCCACTCCATGGTTAATTCTTCGCGCCCTTATTCTGGCGAAAAAGGCACTCATCATCATCATCATCAGCCTGACTACTCCCACTGCAGGGCAAAGGCATCTCCCATGTCTTACGAATTAACCCTGTCCTTTGCCAGTTGCGGACACCGTATCCCAGCAAACTTCTTAATCTCATCCGCCCGCGTAACTTTCTGTCGCCCCCTGCTACGTTTGCCTTCTCATGGAACACACTCCGTTACCCTTAAGAACCACCGGCTATCTTGCCTTCGCATTACATGCCCTGCCCAAATCCATTTCCTCCTCTTAATTTCGACAAGGGTGTCATTAACCCGCGTTTGTTCCCTCACCCACTCCGCCCCATCTTAACGTTACACATATCATTTTTTTCCATAGCTCGCTGCGTTGTCCTTATGCTAAACCCTCTTTGTTACCCTCCACGTCTCTGTCTCATAGGTGAGTACCGGTAAGATACAGCTGTTGTATACTTTTCTCTTGGGGGATATTGGTAAAGTGTCACTCGTGACCTGAAGGAACCATGTGCCACATGCGCTCCACCCCATTCTTATCCTTCTAGTTAATTCCCTGTCAGCATCCAAATCAGCGGCCACTACCTGCCACAAGTAGTCGTATTCCCTTATCGCTTCCAGCACCTCGCTGCTGTTCCCTTGCGAGGCTGTTGAACATTACCTTGGTTTTCTGCCTGTTAATTTTAAGGCCTACCTTTCTGCACCACTTGTCTAACTCATTGATCATCCTTTGCAGCTAATCTCCTGAGTGCCTTAGCAAAGCAACGTCATCAGCGAATCGGAAATTACTTAGGTATTTTTCATTAACTCTTATCCCCAACTGTCCTTGTCCCGGCGTCGGAACACCTCCTGTAAACAGGCGTTGAATAGCAGTAGCGAGATCGTGTCTACCTGCCTGAGACCCTTATTCATTGGAATTTTATTGCTGACTTTATGGAGGACTATGGTAGCTGTGCATTCGTAATAAATACCTCCCAATATTTTCACATAACTCTCCTAACCCTGTTTCCGCAATACCTGCATGACAACTGAGGATTGCGCTGAGTCAAATGCTTTCTCGTAATCAATGCAGCCTATATATAGGGGTTGGTTATATTCTGCGAATTTCTCTATCACCTCATTGATAGCGTGAATATGGTATATTGTCGAGTATCATTTACGAAACACTGCCTCATCATTTGGCTGATTAAAGTCTAGGGTTGTCCTGACTCCATTAGTGATTACCTTAGTAAATATCTTGTAGGCACCTGACACTAAGCTAATCGGTCTGTAATTCTTCAAGTCCTTGACGTCTCCTCTCTTATGAATTAAGATATTGTTAGCGTTCTTTCAAGCTCCTGGTAGGCGCGAAGTCACAAGGCATTGTGTGTACAGGGTGGCTAGTTTTTCTAGCACAATCTCTCCCCTTAAAGCTAACTCGTTAACAGCCTTCCGCTTCACTAGTTTCCTCCGTTCCCTCTTCAAATCTAAGCTAATACGAGACCTTACCGCTCTGTGGTCACCACGACGGACCTTTCCGAGGACCTTCACATCCTCTACGATGTCAGGGTGAGCGCACAGTATGAAGTCAATTTCATTTTTAGTCTCACCATTGGCGCTCTTCCACGTCTACTTCCTGTTTCCTCGTTTGCAGAAGAAGGTATTCATGATCCGTAAATTATTTGTATCTGCGAACTCTGCTAATAACTTTCCGCTGTTGTTCCTAGAACCTATCCCATAGTCACCTACCGCCTGGTCTCCCGCCTGTTTCTTGCCTACCTTGGCATTGAAGTCGCCCATCAATACAGTGTACTGTGATTTTACTTTGTTCATTGCCGATTCCACATCTTCATAGAAGCATTCAACAACCTGGTCATCACGGCTTGATGTAGGCGCGTAGGCTTGCACTACCCCCAGCTTGTACTGCTATTAAGCCTACTTACGATAGCTGCCACCCTCTCGTTAATACTGCCACGTATCATTGTAGTGTCCGTTCGTTCGCGCAAAGGCGCAGGAAAGGGGTGTTATCATTTTTGTTCGTGACGCGAGAGGCGACCGGACTAATCTCGATTGATCACAGCCATGAAGAGCTGCATCTACGTGTTTCTAGATTACTCTAGATGACCTCGACCTGTAATCTCGAAGTTTCCTTGCCGGCTTTAAATTGAATGATGCCGCGAGCAGCGGGCATTCGTAGTTCGACGATTGACGAGCACGCTTGTGGCTTACGCCGCCACCGAGTGAGTCAGTTCTTTTGCGAGCGCAAGTCAGCCCAAATAAAGAGCTTCGTTTGCAAGTATTTCTGGTGTCTTCCTGACCGCTGGACTGCCGTCACTACAACGTGACAATACTACAAAACTCCTCTATGTTGCCAGCTATATACTCATTGATGAGGATTCCCACACCTAGTTCTCGTCTGTCCGCTAATCCACGAAAACACAGTACGTGCCCATCCCTTAGAACTCTACACGCCTCATCTGTCCTCCTAACCTCACCAAGCACTCTGACATCCCATTTAATACCCGCTAATTCCTCCAATAGCACTGCTAAGCTAGCCCCACTGGATAAGTTTCTAGCGTTAAACGTTGCCAGATACAGTTTCCAATGACGGCCTGTCCGGAGCTAGAGATCCTTAGCACCCTCTGCTGCGTCACAGGTCTGACTTCCGCCTTGGTCAGTAGCTTCGCAGCCGCTGGGGACTGAGGGCCGAGGGTTAATTGGTTTGTTCATAGAAGGTTGCGGCCAAGTACTACACCAGGGTGGCCAAATCCTCTTCTGGTGAGGAAGTGCGTTGTTGGTTCTGGTCACCGATATCAGGCCGCACCGCAGGCCTGGTTATGAAATTGCATCGAAACGCGTATTTTTCTATTTACACCCGGTGGAGAATTGCGTGGCACCGGGATTTGAACTAGGGTGCTCCTGCACGTGAGGCAGATGCTGTACCTCTACGCCATCGCGGCCGGGTGAAACAGGCACTCACGCTCAGTTAAAATCTACTTCAATACGCCTTCTCTAAAGCGCCGTTACAATCCAAAAACTGTAGGATGCTCTGGTTAAGGTCAGTCGTGTAGTCGTGTAGTCGTGCTCTTTTCACCCTTGGCCCAACCAGCCACTGCAGTGATTGTTTCAATTGATTGTGAGCTTATTTTTCTTCACAAAAGACAACTTTGGCGAGAGATCAGCGCATTTAGTTGTTTATCTGGCTGAGCGGATATCTCGTTTAGGCATATATTTGGACAATAACTGATAATATTTTTTACCTAACTCTTTATTTCATCTGCGAAAGTTCCACACTGAAGAAAGCGACTCCCCCTTTTTCAAAATACCAAAGAGATGTAACAAGTGAAGGCGGGCTAGTTGGTGGTTGACAACGGAGTGCATATTGCAACCGCGCAAAACGACGCCGGACGAAGAGAGGAAAGCACAGGACAAGACGCGGAACTTGAACTAAGGTTTACAACAGGAAAATCATTTATACAGGAATCGTAATCACACCTGATAAACAGCCGACACCATCAAATAACACAGGCACGTGGGCGCGCCTGGCACAAGTTAGCATCTAGATAGTTAAATTCTTTCATGGATAAAGATACTGAAGTGGAGCTGATGCAACGGTCATTTTCTTTTTTTATGCAGTAGGCTTCGAAAATTTCCCTGCTAAGCTGGGTCGCCAATTTTTTTAAGACAATTGTGTCACGGAACCTGGGTGTGCAGTTACTACAATGGCGACAATGTTTTGCCAGTTGCCCGCCCCCCGCCAATGATTCAACAGCGGCGCGATGCTCCTGAAGTCTGGTTTGGTTTAGTTTGGTTTATGGGGTTTAACGTCCCAAAGCGACTAAGGCTATGAGAGACGCCGTAGTAGAGGGCTCCGGAAATTTCGACCACCTGGGGTTCTTTAACGTGCACTGACATCGCACAGTACACGGGCCTCTAGAATTTCTCCTCCAAAGAAATTCTAGCCGCCGCGGCCGGGATCGAACCCGCGTCTTTTGGGTCAGCAGCCGAGCACCATAGCCGCTGAGCCACCGCGGCGGCCTCCTGAAGTCTAACATTAAGGCAACGTCCAGTTTGCCCTATGTAGCAATTCCCACATGTGAGGGGTATTTTGAACACCACCCCAGTTTGGCAGGGAACGAACCTGTCTACGTGCTTAGTTCGGCACTCATTCTTTTTGCCACTTCCCTGCACCATATTGCACATGCCCGAAAGCTTTTTTGGCGCCGTGAAGACCACCGGGACACAACATTGCCGTATTGCCAAGGAAGCTCGTTGCCCACCGAAGCACAGCCCAAGTGAAGAACCGCAACGCCGGAGACCCGTGGCAATGCCATATTTCCACCAGATCTCCCATCGCCTCAAAAAAGTGGCCATGAAATGTGATATTCTGTGCCATGCGCGCTCACGTGCCTGTGTTATTTGATGGTGTCGGCTATTTATCAGGTGTGATTACGATTCCTGTATAAATGTGGTTTTCCTGTAGTAAACCTTAGTTGAAGTTCCGCGTCTTGTCCTGTGCTTTCCTCTCTTCGTCCTGTGTTTTTTTGCGCAGTTGCAATATGCACTTCATTACCAAAGAGATGTAGGGAGTGCTACGTGGCGCTTCCTTCCAGAATGAAAAAAAAGATAGCGCACTGCCTCGTTTATGAGTAAAAAATTATTCGTTGGAAGAATTAAGCAGTGGTTTTAGTGAAGACCATCTCTCAGCAGTTGCCCAGAGATTGCTTACCTGTGTCCTGGCTAGACAAACCGCACCCATGTCCTCCGTGGTATTCCAGCTGGCAGACAGCCATGTGGTCACCGAGTAGCATGATCCACTGCGTGCCACCCCTGGCAGCGGCAGTAAGCGTAGCACGCAGCTGCTGATGCTCCAAGAAATGGCCGACCGCCGCAACGCCCCCGTCAGGATCATCCCGAGGCACGTCACATGGCCTCGGCCCAAGACCGCCGAGGAGCGAGTCCGGTTCCAGCCGCATGTGGCAGGAGAACATCCGAACTGCAAGCACCGAATCCATGTTTTACTGTCACGGCCTGGAAACAGGGCGCAACATAAGGCTTGCCGTATTGGGAGGAGACCACAACGTGGGCGCAGCGTCGGCCATACCTGCTACTGGCGATGGCAGATCGAGCAGAACGCCGTCGGCTGGCGATTAGGGACACCAGAGAACGCTAGGGGCACCTTGTCCGCGGTCCCCACCGCCGGTAGTGGCGCTATGGTGCCACGCAGCTGGGGCCGAAGCCAGGCTGATGCTCTCCCCGTCCACGGAGAGCGCCGGAAGCGTGGTATGCACCGCGGGCTAGGCCGAAACTGCGATGCGCAACCTGCAGTGTTGCGTTTGGACGGCTAGGGCCGTTCTGTGGCGGCGGAGCCAGCAAGAGCGCAGATGCAGGCAGTAGGCTGAGGTCGCAGCGCGAGCTGGTCGTGGCAGCGTTGTGCACGCGCGACCTCTTCGTAATCGTGGGACTAATTCTCGCGCTTCCGATCATATTACCAAAAAATGGTCAAAGCGCGGAAAGATGGACCAAGGTTGAATGGCCTCAGGTAAGCTTCAACGTAGGAGACTAAAACGGCCTAAATTATATTCAATCAAAGTCGGGTACTAGAAAAAAATAGAAGTTATTGAATGTAACAAAAGATACGCAAAAAAATTATTCAATGCACAAAGCATACGTGTAACGTAGGAACTTATTCAATATCCTTGATAATCACCTATCGATTAAACTTGCCTGTCTCGGGTGAAGACGAAAGGTCTTGGAGTTCCATTTCTTTTTTTTTTTAAGTGGGCGCGCGTTATACCCAGTGTTTTTTTTATTTTTAAAAATATTTTTTTAAACGCCGTGAGAGAGACTTTGGCCTTTTCTGTGCTTGAGGATTGCACAACAAAACGGACATTATGTACACGGTAGTGCTAAATTTAGGGACTTCTAAATAACTAAGATAAGTAATCATATTTTTATTTTTAGTTCTAGGGCGCAAGACTATAATGCGAAACAGAAAGCCGTCCAGCTGATGATGAGCCAAAATTTTAAATGCTTCGAATCTACATTGCAGTTAGAAGTTTTGAGCGTCGAAAATATTCTCTATGATGCTCGTTCAGTTGCCTTCTCGCTTTGAGGATGTATAAAATGGTGTCGCTCCGCGTGGTATCATCGCCAGAATCAAGCGAAATTGTTCAAAATTTGAAAAATGCGTACTATATTGGTGCTTGTCGCATTAGAAATGAGATCAATGACAGTTTATAAGTGTCAAATGCGAAAAAAACTAGCGCAATTTGCACTTCAAAAAAATAATGTCGACGCTCGATATTTCGAACCAGAATGCTGATTCAGAAAATTTAAAAACTCGGACACCTCCGATTTCGACTGCATTCAGTTGGGGGCCATCAATATAATATTGCGCCCTAAAAGCCGAGTTTAAATGTTGCTTATTTCATTTTAACGAACTATTAGTCTAGTAATTCAGATTTTTAAGTTTAGATTTACCGATTGATGTTGACCATGCTGTAAAATGCAACACCGCATGTCACACGCACCTATCTGTCATTATTTCCCAAGTAAAGATCCGTAAAAATAGTTAAAAACCCTGCTGCGTATCAAGCATTCTTTTAGTTTTTAACGACCACGCCCATCCCTCTCACTTTGGTTGGTTGGTTGGTTGGTTGGTTTATGGGGTTTAACGTCCCAAAGCGACTTAGGCTATGAGAGACGCCGTAGTGAAGGGGTCCGGAAATTTCGACCACCTGGGGCTCTTTAACGTGCACTGACATCGCACAATGCACGGGCCTCTCACTTTGTTTGTTGTATTTAACAATGGTCGCATTCTAGGGACATTTTAACTTTGTTATATTAACCAAGTAGTAATCACATAACTAAAACACATTTACTTTACACCAGGCGACTTTTCCTTAGTGCACGTGCCGTTCCATGCGCGTATCATTTTTCGTGCCGACACCTTTAGTTCCGCAGCGCCATGCTAGGAGTTCCTCTTTTTAGGTGACGCACGTTCTGCACTGCTCGCCTTTTTTGTCCTGTTGTGTAATGTCGCGTAATGCAGCCTGTATTGTTACATAAATTCAGTTAATTAAAAGCCCTGCTTTCCATATGATGCTGATCATGATGCTGGATGAATACTTTTTCTTCACTCAAGTTTTGAATCACAGGGATGATGATGAAGATAATGCATAGACCAACGCTTTGTATTGGGCGACTTGCACAAGCTGTCCCGGTTAAAAAAGAAAACCTAATGACCACCAAGAAACAAATGCACAAAGCAATCACCTACCTTAGCACAGTCTACGGTGTTGATTGATGTATCACCATCTATCGCCATCTGTTGGCAGCCAGTAGTGATCACAAAACAAATTGGGGAGATATCCGCGTAACTGATCCCAAACCCTTCCCAACCAACACCAATGGACTTGGCAGAGGCCACCTTCACGGTCAGGTACTCGCCACGCACGATCAACGCATTGGTCTGCGCATTTATACCGGCGTTGCCCTGTACCAGGACTTTGACAGTGGCTCCACGTTTGCAGCTACTGTCTTCTAGCGGAAGGGCTCTCCAGTGAACGTCACTAGCCACAGTGGTCGCACGTACTGGTCTACCAGCGACATGGAGGAAGGAAAACAAGAGACGCACCCGCTATCCCAGCCGCACGTCAAAAAGTGTGCCGGAAGACAAAGCTTGCCCAAGGAATACTGGTGTCTTCGGCCCAAGGTGCAGTCAGTAGAAACGCTGTGCGCCGCGGCATCGTCTGCTGCACTGTCTGCAGCGGCCAAGTAGGCCCCCGTCTCAGCGTTCTTTAACGGGACCAGACCCTTCACCTTTACAGCACACAACCGACAGTGCCAAAAATATCAACACCGACCGTCAAAAGAAATCACCCCAGCAGCACAGCTGATCGGCCCAACATTGGAAAATTATTGGCAAGGGTCGGCCCCACAAAGGAGCAGACTGAAACCGTACATTTCCAATATTGGGCCCATTACCTGTGCTGCTTGGGCAGGTCGCTCAACGCACGTTCTTACGAGACTTCACAGGCACACCGCGTCAAACTATCTGCAGAAGACGTCCCTGGTCTCCGTACGCATTCATTGGGCGCCCGGATATCGAGCACAAGGAACCTGGGGCCGGACTACTCACGAGGCCGGTGGCGCACCACCAGAGGAAGACCACCGGCGCCGCCTCGACGTGAGCCCGCCTAAGTCGGACCACTTATATTAATAATGCTTTATAGCATTGGAATGGTCGCTGTAAAGGAATGTGGCGAGAGCTGTCTATAAGCAAAATGCAGCCTAGTGGACGAGAGGAAAACCAGGAGTCAGGTTGTGAGGAAGGGTGTTACGTAAGTGGGGAGAAGGACGGGGGCAGCCAGAGAACGGCGTGAAGGCGAGAGACGGTGCGCAGCGGAGCTCTGTGCACGTGTAAAGGAGACAGAGAGGGGAGACGTAGGAGGAAATTTTAGGAGCACAAAAGAAAAAGAAAAGTGTCTGTTTGGGGGGGTTAGCGCACGGTGCGAGTAGGCGCGTTAGTCAGTTCGGGTCGTTCGCCTCTCGTGCCTGGACTTGGATGTGCGACACGGATGGAGCCGGTTCTTTCTACTTCAACCATGTAGCGGAAGATCAACAACGCAAAAAGGCTGAAGCCGCTCGTAGCAGGCGTGCGGTGCAAACTGACGAAGAAAGGCAAAGTCGTATGGCTGCCACATCCTCTAAGGCTCGTATGCCGAGGAACTTTCGTTCCCACAAATTTGCCTTGGGGAACCACGTAACATCCGAATGGAGTGAAGGCCTTGTCCATTCACTATGCCGTGGAGTGAATGTAGGCGCGCGGATCGTAGACGTGCTACTGCGGAATATGCTCTTTGCATGGCGATGACTGTCATGAGCTACAGTAGATGGCAGTGTTCTTCCGGTACACGGTTGTCACGAAGGACATCACACGAACTCATTGGTCTTACCGCTGATTTTGTAGAGGTGAGGTGACGGTATATGAACAAAAAATATTCAAGACATTCTTGAAAAAAAAGAGAGAAACGCTGAAATATCCTAGTCACGATAAAGAAAGATACAAACGAATTGTGCAAACAATCTTCGATGAGTCAGTCTCAACGAATAAGACGATCAAGGATATACCTAAAGTATTCACTTGATCAAGCAATGATCGTCTCTAAATTTTTGCTTCAGCCCTCCTTCATTCATTATACCTCACTTCGCAATCGCCCGCTTTAAACATGAGCGGAGGGGTCTATTGCCGGACGTTGTTGCCCGACATCACCCCTCCTATCCCTTCCCTTGTTCTCGCTCTTCCTCGCCCCGGCCCAGGTTCTCGCTCACAAGGCGCGAGTCAGTCCAGCCTGAGAGAGACAGAAGCTCTTTACGAAAAAGGAGAGATTTTAGCTGCCAAAAAAAAAACGATGACATTGTACTCTACGTGAGGAAGGGAACTGGGGATAGAAAGACTGAAGGAAGGATGCGTGTAAAATTATGCAGTAAACATGTAAAGATGGAAAAAAATAGAAAATGTAATGAAAAGAATGCAGAATAAATGGGTATTGAAAATGGGTTGAGGTTCATGAACGAGTAATGCCACGAGAGATTAAGCGGCGAAGGGCAGTGTCCTAAAAACGGAATGTGGATGTTCACAGCATGAAGAGCTCCTAATGATGATATTTACTGAGCTATTGAAGTATTGCTGCAAGATATTAAATGAACGGATGCATTTTCTGAGAAAGGGGATAAGAAAGTCCATTGCTTGAAGACAGAAGAGCGCATAATGGTGAGATTTGTGGAGAATTGGAGACTGTCGAGTAAACCAACTTCATCTCAGTAGGCAAACAAAATGCTGATTGTACGCCTCTGCTACATCAAGAAGGCTAGGACACCTTGCACACAGCCCACTGTTAGGAGCACTTCGGTGAGTTCCTCCACGCAATGTTTACTTTATGCACGTTCACTGACATACGCTAGACATTCAAACTTTCTATTCAGCCGCAGCTGCCGCAATGCGGATCATTAACTTTTCTGAAACGCCACCGCAAGCTGTTTGTAAATGCGGTGTTGAGACGGTGACGGTGATAAACAGTTTCCTGATGGTGTCGGAGACTGGGTGGTAGTCTAGATTTGAGATGTGGGTAAGCTGAGCGGAGAAAAGGGTAATGGTGTGACGGTGTGTTCCGTACCTGATTCTTTTCTTCGTAGGCTCGGCTCCTGACCCGAAAGGCGCGGGTTGGAAACAGGCAAACCCTGAAATCTTTTAGTTACAGTAGAGATACAAACGAATTGTGTGGGTCATCTTTGATGAATCTTAAAGGATAAAGAGTTCAAGTGTAATCCTAAAGCTTTCAAAACATCGAGCCGCCCCAGTGGCTCAGTGGTTATGGCGCTCGGCTGCTGACTCAAAAGACGCGGGTTCGATCCCGGCTGAGGTGGTCGAATTTCGATAGAGGCAAAATGCTAGAGGCTCGTGTACAGTGGGATGTCAGTGCACGTTAAAGAACCCCAGGTGATCGAAATTTCCGGAGCCCTTGACTACAGCGTCCCTCATAGCCTGACTCGCTTGGGGACGCTAAACTCCCATAAACTAAACTAAGCTTTCATAAGATCAACCGATGATTGCCTCTTAATTTTTGCTTCATCCCTCCTCCCCCCCCCCCCCCCCTTTACACCTCACTCCGGCATCATCCACATTAAACATGAGTGGAGGCCTCTATTGTGGGACCTGGTCCCCCGACATGGGTAATGGTGTGCAACATCGATACCAGACTCGAGTATTTTGTTCGCAAACTCGGCTGCTGACCTTAAAGACGCGGGTGACCCTGGCCTGCAAATGTAAGATATCAGTGCACGTTACCGAACCCCTGGTGGCCAAATTACACCCTGCACTACAGCGCCCCCCCCTCCCCCCCCCCCCCCCCCCCCCCCCTTAGCTTAATCGGTTTTGCTACGTTGAATCCCTTTCGTACCCCAGTTAAACACCCATTTCGGACGCATCCGATTTTCTGAGGAAATTCCTCTCGTACTCCTGATGCTGTTGGCATTTTGGTCGCATGGAATTTTGTGAAGAAAATCCTCCAGTTCTTTTGGTGCTGTAGACCTTTGAGGGCCTGTCATTTGCTTTTTCATTGGCTCGAAAGCCACAATAAGCTGGTCTCCACTGAAATGTTATATAGTAGCCTGCGGCAGTAGCTAATTAATGTGGGTACGCAATGTCCTGGAATAACTCGCTAGGGATTGATTTTCTTCAACAGTATATTGTCACGTTGTAGTGACGGCAGTCCAGCGGTCAGGAAGACACCAACCAGTCTTGGAAACGAAGCTCTTTATTTGGGCTGACTTGCGCTCGCAAAAGAACTGAATCACTCGGCGGTGGCGTAAGCAACAAACGTGCTCGTGGGTCGTCGAACTGCGAATGCCCGCAGCTCGCGGCATCGTTCAATTTAAAGCCGGCAAGGAAACTTCGAGATAACAGGTCGAGGTCGTCTAGAGTAATCTGGAAACACGTAGATGCAGCTCGGCATGGCTGTGATCAATCGAGATTAGTCCGGTCGCTTCTCGCGTCACGAACACAAATGATAACACCCCTTTCCTGCGGCCTTGCGCGAACGAACGGACACTACAATGACACGTGGCAATATGGTTGGTAGCGTCGCTTTGGAGTTCGTGAAAATCACTTTGCCGTTGGCAAAGCCGTTGGCAGTTTAGCACTGCGTGCCCACGGCAATACCACTCAAGAGCCACTACAGGAGGAGATGAGCAGCTAAGATATTTGAAATTTCAGGACAACGGGACGGAGAAATAAAGAACTTTAAATTATAGGTCAAGGCACAGGAGCGGATTAGCTCAATTAAAAAAAAGAAACAAGCAAACTCTAGACCTGTATTGAAAATTTAAAAGGCAGGATGGAATCGATCTGTGACAACACATTAGGCAGCGCTCATTAGGTCTTGCTCTTTGAAGCAAGACCGTATCATCACATTCTTTTTGGCCATTGCTCTCATTATAAGGACAGATGCACCCGTACTTTGCCTGCGTCGAACTGGTGGTTGCAGAATATAGAGCATGATTTTCTGCGGAATAGCCGTTAATACCCTATGCGTTTATACTTCTGAAGCAATGGCTAGGCCAGTGAGTTAATCCACAAGAGAATGTACTCCTTACACCTTTTCATACGTTTCCGCTCAGAGTGTAGAAGCGGCGGTGCCCATGGCAAAACGCACCTGAGAGCCTGTGCTCAAAATGCGCATCCAATCCATTGTGCAAGCGGTCCGCATATAAGTGAAAGGCGGCGCGTTTTAGGATTCTGAGGTTGACTGGCTCCTAAATCTGTGATTTGAACCCTGATAGAAATTACTCCATGACTGTAGCCACGACCACGGACTTCCCTTGCACTGTATTCGGCATGAGGGGCACCGCTTTTAAGTTGCCAGGCAACAGCCTGCATCCCCTTTAGCGCTCTCCTGAAAGTAGCATGCGGTGTAAGAGCGTAGTGCGGAGCAATGAGGGAGCAGCGAATAAGATGGACACTCCTTTTTCGGATCCCACACTCACGAGGAGCTAGGCAGCAGCTGCAGCTCGTTCTCACGACGCTTGTCCGAGTTAGCATTCAGCTGGAGGCAGCTAGAGCCCCTTTGTTTCGAGCTGATTAGCCAGTCCGGTTTCAACCCTTGCTGCGGAGCTGGTCGCCACCAGGTGTGGTTGCAGCGCGGGTCTTCCGCTCCTGGTGAAGGAGTGTCCGCGGCAGAGAGACGTGGGCGTTGCAGTAGCGGGCCCACTCCTCTTTCTGCAGGAAACATGAAACGTAGTGCTCTGTGGTCTTCTTCTCCTGCAATGTGTCCCGCCTTTTTCCGTGGAGGATACCACGGGTAGTGAAGTTCAGTTCACTGCCCGTTTTATTCGCAAATATGACCGAAAATAGCGGAGCATGTCTGTCACTAAATTTCATAACAATAATATGAGTTTCATGACAATACTATCTCTATATAACCATTTCACCGAATTTTGCCGGAAGCAAAATTCGGAAGTCGTGGGTTCGAATCCCACCGGCAACGTGTGGTTGCCTTTTCTTCTCCTTTTATTTATCTCCCAATGATGAAAATCACGGACTAAAAAAAATACATCCCCAGCACTGCTTAGTGTCAGTTTTCTCCTTTTGGTGTCCTCCATGTATGTCGTAACGAGCCTCTCTTCTCACTTCCCTTGTCTGCTCAGTGCACACAGATTCTTTCAGGGAACATGAGCCAAGGCTTAGAACAGAGTGGTACACCGGTGATTGGTGAAACCAACGTCATTTGCTTGCCGCAGTGCAGCCAACGCAGAATTTTTATTAAATATTGGGTCTGAATAATAATGCAATATTTCTAATATTTATTGCAGACCCAGGGTCGGTATATCAAGTTTTAGGCGAGGTATACAGCCGATCTATAGTAACATACAACTTAAGTCTGTAGTGAAGCTCCGCCCACGTTCAGGACCGCCGCGCAGACTTCCTCCATGACGAAAAAGAACTCCGTTGTTGAAACTTTTCTTGTATACCTAAATAAGAAGCTTATGACAACAAAAAGTAAGCTCCAGAGTTTTGATACCTGGCTTAAGATAGTTAAACATTAAAAAGCTGACCTCGTTTACACTTACGTTCGGCCAGTGGATTAATAGAGGACGCCGCGGTTCGTGGCTCAGGGTTAGCAACTGCCCTTTCTTCAAGTTTTATCTTTGTGCACATTATTGTAGCAACGCGTCTTCTGCGTGGTCGTTCTCTCGACATTTAAAGAAATCCCCCAAAACAATAAAAGAAGCTAATGGCTACGCTCTTGCCCTACGGTAGTGTAGCGCTGTATACCAAGTTTTGGACGACCCAAGTATGCTTGCTGGTCGCGTCGAAGACAGCGGCCGACTTCGCTTTCAGCATCGATCTGATAGCTGAAAAGCCGCATGGAAAGTGACACCGTTTAACGATGAGCAATTGAATGTCCTCTAAAAGGTGAGGAGCCGCCGCTCACTCCGACGCGGTCAGTGTCCACCCGTCGTTCGTTAACGCACAGTTGAGAGCGGTGCAGTAGAGAAGCGCAAGGCCAAGGTCCCGTAGTTTCTTTTTTTTTCATATTTCGCTGGTTTTAATTTGATGCTGCAAAAAAAAAGGCCAGCCAGGAGGTCTGTTTCTGCAATAAAATCAAATGGGTATTCCCAAACTCCGGCCCTCTGAAGTTATAAGAAATACGCTTGGGACTAAAATGAATATTAAATATTTTGCGTAAATATCAGCTAACAAGCAAGTATAAATATTTAAAAAAAAACAGCCTGAGTGCCATATAGAGCGGCGAACACAATGGCATCGCTTTCACCCATCTGCGACCCAACGCGTTTTTTCGGCCGTTGCTCAATGAAACGCCTAGTATACACTAAATCAGAAAGCTTCTTGCGCGTGTCTTATCAGGTATCTTATCACTTTTTTTTTTCACGACAAAAGAGTTGTCACCACAGCGCTCGTGAGATGAGGCCAGATCTCCCAGGAAACAATGTGATCACGCATGACAGATTCTGCACCGTTCGATACCTTCATCATCATCATTACACGGTAGTACACAGACTGGTGGTTCTCGTCCCAATTACTGCCAACTGCCAGTTGTTATCGTCACATAGAACACTCTTTTCGCTTCAGGGCACAAAGAGCCCAGCCTAACCAACGATTTGCAGTCAGAACGTTCGTTTGTTTACCCATGAGCATAATATTCCACAATGGGAAAATAAGCGCGGCTGCTTGATGAGTATTATTGTTCGAAGTCCAGGAATTATATCAAACTTTCTGAAATGCTTTACAGAGTTCATTTTTGGGCAGCCTATAGGGTTTGCAAATAAATGGTCTGCTTTCCCGGCTTATGGTGACTGAGGTACCAAGGAGGAGCGCCCTCACGAAGCCGTGAGTGAAAGAAATCGAGTACGAGCCACCCCGAAAGCGTCAGAAGGTCACGTGACACAAGGCAGCTTCATAAATTGCCTCTACTATGACGGGAGCTCAGCCACGAAAGGTACAGTCACTTGGGACATATTCATAGCATAACAGGTCAACGGCTCCAAGCCAATGAAGACACAGAAGGAAGGGCAGAAAGGACGAACACAACGCTGGCTCTCAACTGTTTTTTCAGGCGCAAAACACGCAGCTTTTTTATGTTCCCAGACATGCGCGCAGGAGCAAACCGTACACGTGCAGCAACAGTAGCGCAAAACCCGCGAAAGAAATTTTTTCCGCTTTACAGAATGCAATCGAGGCATGGTTAACACAGCGTGGCCCATCGTTCTTGATATATTATGCTTCGATTGTCTCTCCAGTAGTTTGCAGCCTGCTTCTGCCCAGCATCTTCACTTCCTGAAAGTCGGTGTGCAGCCAATGAAAGTGCAACAGTGCTCAAAAAGAATGGTACGATTATCGTTTTTAATATATTTGCAATGGAAGATTAGCCACAGGACAGTGGCAGCCGTTGAGGCTGCGCATGAAATTGTGGTCCAGGTTCTTGAGGATGTTCCCGTCCCGCAGGTATTGGTCCTACGGAATGTCTTTCAGCGCCAGCCGCGCAAACAGCATGTCCAGCTCAATTTCATCGAATGTCATTTTGATGACAGGTACAAAGGCCTCTTCAACAGCCCTGAGGTCCTTCACCTCTTCCTGCTGCCGGAGGAGTTCCACAAAGGAGCTGAAGAAGTCACTTCGCTCAATGTGGCGGGCTGCTGCGGAAAGGGTGTCGATATTAGCACCTTTAGTATGGACTCCAAGCTGGTACGATCCGAATGTGTATAGTATTTCATACTGCAATTGCTGGTCCAACACCATTTGTGAATTAATTACCTATTCATCAACTGCCCTTGCTAAGAAACAACCCAAAGTAAGTTATGCGTTCTTTTGAGCGCACAGGGCGCAGCATATAAAAAAATACGGTCATTCTTTCATCACAATCAATCTTCCCTAAAAACCTAAAAAAAAAGAGTTTTTGTCTGCAATAAATATCGAAAAATCGCCGCAGAATATTTCACAAATAAAAACATTAAATTCCACCTCCCACTTGCAAATCAGACTTATCGTCATCATCATCATCAGCCAGCGCATATTACAGATACGGCTACAGATCCCTGGCGCATAACATGTAAGCTTAGGAAATGTCACCTCATTGCCCTACTCCATAGTTAATTTGTACTGCCCTTGTGGCGAAAAATATTCAGGGGAGCACTTTGTTGACCTAAAGTGCGGTGAGGCGAAAGCCTTAAGCGCGGTGTTGCTGCTTGTGTCACTGATGTGTGGTTAAGATGTTAAGCTTCCCGTCGTAAGAGTGGCACCCGACAGCGTTTTGCAACGCTGGCAGGGAGTCCACAGAACGCCACCGCCCGTTCGGCTCTACGCCTTGCTCGTCGGTAAATTGGTTTTTGAGGGAAAAGGAAATGTGTCCTGCATATCTCGGTGGACACCTGAACCTCGCCGTAACTGGAAAGGAGGAAGATGGGAGTGAACGAAGACACCGTATTCACTAGACGCACCTTTGTTCATTCCAACCCATCGAGCTGGCATGGCGGAGTGGTTAGCGTGCTCATCTCGCACTCCGGAGACCCGCGTTCGATACCCCACCACGACGAATTTCCTACTCGGTTTTATTTATTTATCTGGTCTGACTATAAAGGTTAATTAGGGTAATTGGATATGCAATTAATTAAACTCAGTCGCACTTTCTTGGAGCGTCACTAGACGATCCCTTTAATTGGTTGCATGGTTACCACCCAAAGTACAATTGGCCCCGTTTGAAATTCGCGCACTGTGACGTCATGACCATTTCGACCAATTGAAAAGCGTGACATTTCTATCGACAACTCTTGCTGACAGCAATCAGGCATTAAAGGCTTCCGCCTTAAAAGGCGCTCATCATCATCATGATCATAAGCATCAGCCTGACTTCTACTTCAGGGCAAAGGCCTCTCCCATGTTTCTCCAATTAATCCTCTCCTTTGCCAGTTGCGGCCAATGCATCTACGCAAACTTCTTAATCTCATCCGCCCACCTAACTTCCTGCTGCCCCCTGCTACGTTCACCTTCTCTTGGAATCCACTCCGTTACCCTTAAGCACCACCGGTTATATTGCCATCGCAATATATGCCCTGCCCAAGCCCGTTTCTTCCTCTTGATTTCGACTAGGAAGTCATTAACCCTCGTTTATTCCCTCACCCACTCCGCCCTCTTCCGATCTCTTAACGTTAAACCTATCATTTTTTCATCCTATCATCCTTAGCTCGCTGCGTTGTCTAACTCAAGCTGAACCCTGTTTGTAAGCCTCCATGTTTCTGCCCCATAGGTGAGTACCGGTGAGATACAGCTACTGTAGACTTTTCTCTTGAGGGATATTGGCAAACTGCCATTCATGATCTGAGAGAACCTGCCATATGCGCTCTACCTCATTCTTATTCTTCTAGCTATTTCCCTATCATGTTCCGGATCTGCGGTCACTCCTGTCCTAAGTAGATATTCTCTTACTACTTCCAGCACCTCGCTACCAACTGCGAACTCCTGTTTCCTTGGTAGACTGTTGAACATTACTTCGATTTTCTGCATGTTAATTTTTAACCCCACCGTTTTGCTCTACCTGCTTAACTCATTGATCATGCTTTGCAGTTCATGTCCAGAGTGACTTAGCAAGGCAATGTCATCAGCGAATCAGGCATTCTCCCTTAAAACTCTTAACTCCAAATGTTCGCATTTCAGGCCACGGGGTACCTCCTGTAAACAGGCGGTGAATAGCATTGAAGAGATCGTATCTTCCTCCTGACACCTTTCCTTATTGGAACTCTATTGCTGGCTTTATGGAGGACTATGGTAGCTGTGCAATCGTTATAGATATCTTCTAATATTTTCACATACCTCTTCTACACCTCGATTCCGCAATTCCTGTATGACAGCTGAGGTTTGCACTGAGTCTAATGTTTTCTCGTGATCGATGAAGGTTAATAGAGGGGTTGGTTATCTTCTGCGCATTTCTCTATCACTTGATTGATAGCGTGAATATGGTCTATTGTCGAGTATCCTTTACGGAACCTGCCTCATCATTTGGTTTATAGAAGTCTAGGGTTGTCCGGACTCTATTACCGATTGATTTAGTAAATACCTTGTAGGCAACTTACAATAAGCTGATCGGTCTGTAAATCTTCAAGTCCTTGAAGTCTCCTTTCTTATGAATTAAGATAATGTTAGCGTTCTTCCAAGCTCCTGGTAGGATCGAGGTGACAAGGGATTGCGCATACAGGGTTGCTAGTTTTTCTAGCATATTCTCTCCTGCATTCTTCAACAGAGCTGCTGTTATCTGATCCTCTACATCTGCTTTCCCCTTTTGCATTACTCCTAAGGCTTTCTTTACTTCCTCCTTCTTCACTGGCGGGATGTCCCATTGCTGTGCTCGACTGCCTCTCAGTAACGTTCTCATTACATTCGATACTGTATAGATTTGTGTAAAACTCTTCGGCTACTTTAACTATCTTATCTATATTGCTAATGAGATTGCCCTCTTTGTCTCTTGGCGCATACATCTGGCTTTTACTTGTACCTAGTTTTCTCTTCACTGAATTTAGGCTACCTCCATTATTCAGAGTATGCTCGATTTTCTCCATATTAAACTTCCGTATGTCGGCTAGCTTGCGCTTATTTATTAACTTCGATAGCTCTGCTAGTTATATTCTGTCTGCGGAGTTAGACGTCATCATGCTTTGGCATTTCTTAATCAGATCTTTAGTCTCCTGAGATAGCTTGGCGGTATCCTGACGAACCATCCTACCACCTACTTCTGCGGCACACTCCGTAACGATAGCTGCGAAATTATCGTTCATTGTTTCAACATTACGGTCGTTTTCTTCAGTTAAAGAGGAAAATCTGTTTTGCAGCGAAATCCTGAATTCCTCTACTTTCCCTCTTAACGCTAACTCATTAATAGCCTTCCGCTTCGCTAGTTTCCTCTGTTCCAACTTCATGTCTATGCTAACACGAAACCTTGCCATTCTATGGTCGTTACAACCGACCTTTCCGAGAACCTCCACATCCTCTACGATGCCAGGGTGTGCGCATGCATGAACTCTATTTCATTTTTAGTAACACCATTGGGGCTCTTCCACGTCCACTTCCTGTTTGCTCGTTTGCGGAAAAAGGTATTCATGATACGTAAATTACTTCTACCTGCGAACACTACTACTCTCCTGCTATCTTTAGAACCTATCCCATAGTCACCTACCGCCTGCTCTCCAGCCTGCTTCTTGCCTACCTTGGAATTGAAGTCGCCCATCAATACAGTGCACTGTGATTTTACTTCGGTCACTGCCGATTCCACATCTTCATAGAAGCATTCAACAACCCGGTCATCATGGCTTGATATAGGCGCGTAGGCTCGCATCACCTTCGCTTGTACCTCTTCTTAAGCCTACTTACGATAGCTGCCACCCTCTTGTTAATACTACAAAACTCCTCTATGTTGCCAGCTATACAGGGTGTTTCACCTAAGACTTTCTGCAATTTTTAGAAATAAGCTATTTGAATTAGATGCGCGCTTTTTCTGGCATAGCATTGTCAGTGGTGTATTACATCATAATGTAGCTAAGACGTGCTAACACTAGCAGGCTTGTTAACCAATATTTAATAGTTAACTTTTAAACTATTACCGTTGGGCTCCTTAATTATTGAGAGGCATGTAGCCCACCGTAAGTAATACCCATATCAGTTTTTAGAATTTCGAAAACGCTGTTACCCATGCCGCTGTGGCCCAACAAATTTCGCCTACATCGCGCCAAAATACATGCGGTTTGAGAAGCTTGCAGGCAAAGCAACCTCTCCAGCGAACCTAACTCGTCGAGATAGCCAAAATTTATTGGGCCACAGCGCCGAGGATAATCGCGTTCTCGAAATTCTAAAAACGGATGTGGACATTACTTACGGTGGGCTACATGCCTCTCAATAATTAAGGAGCCCAAGTGTAATAGTTTAAAAGTTAACTATTAAATATTGGTTAACAAGCCTGTTAGTTAGCATGTCTTAGCTGTATTATGATGTACTACACCACTGACAATGCTATGCCAGAAAAAGCGCGCATCTAATTCAAATAGCTTATTTTTAAAAATTGCAGAAAGTCTTAGGTGAAACACCCTGTATACTCATTGATGAGGAATCCCACACATAGTTCTCGTCTGTCTGCTAATCCATGATAACACGGTACGTGCCCGCCCTTTAGGACTCTATACGCCTCATCTGTCCTCCTAACCTCACTAAGCCGTGTAACATCCCATTTAATGCCCGCTAATTCCTCCAATTGCACTGCTAAGCTAGCCTCACTGGATAAGGTTCTGGCGTTAAACGTTGCCAGGCACAGTTTCCAATGGCGGCCTGTACGGAGCCAGAGATTCTTAGCTACCTCTGCTGCGTCACAGGTCTGACCGCCGCCTTTGTCAGTTGGTCCACAGCCGCTGGTGACTGAGGGCCGAGGGTTAATTCGCTTGTTCATAGAAGGTTGCGGCCAAGTACTACACCAGGGTGGCCAAATCCTGTTCTGGTGAGGAAGTGATTTGTCGCTTCTGGTCACCGAGATGAAGCCGCACCCCAGGCCTGGTTATGCAATTCCATCGACAGGCGGGTTTTTTTTTTATATCCGGTGGGGAATTGCTTGGCACCGGGACTCGAGCCAGGATCCTCCAGCACGCGAGGCGGATGCTCTACCTCTACGCCACCGCGGCTGGGGGAAAAAATTCAGGGGGCACTTTGACTGTCTAAATGCGTAGAGGCGGAAGCGTTTTCCGCACCACTTTGACTGCCTCTGTGGCACTGGTGGCATCACATATAATTGAGTACTAATTACTAAGTGATGACAAATCAATTAATTAATGGGTAATTACTGATTAATGCCTGCATATTAATTAAGTGCTAATTAATGACGCTTAAGCTTCGCCATTAGGAGTGGAACGCGACGGCGCGTTGTAGCACTGCCAGGGAGTCCACGGAACGCCACCACCCGTTCGGCGTGATGTCTTGCCCTTTGAACGCAACGCTTTTTGAGGAAAGGAAATGGCGTAGTAATTCTCT
The DNA here is from genome assembly GCF_055824585.1 of Amblyomma mixtum. Taxonomy (NCBI): domain Eukaryota; kingdom Metazoa; phylum Arthropoda; class Arachnida; order Ixodida; family Ixodidae; genus Amblyomma; species Amblyomma mixtum. Next base: position 291,054,382 of record NC_143014.1, read on the forward strand.
GTCATCTCGGCGGACACCTGAACCGCACCGTAGAAGAAGGGAGGAAGTGGGAGTGAAAGAAGAAAGACAAAGAGGGCCCGTAATGAAGAAAGTGAAAACTGTATTTGAGGAAAGGAAATTACGCAGTAACTGTCTCACATATCTCGGTGGACACTTGTCAAAATTCAGGGGGGCACTTTTTTGACCTAAAGTGCGGTTCATGATGTGTGGTTAAGATGTTAAGCTTCGCCTCTAAGAGTGGAACGCGACAGCGTCTTGCAACGCTGCCAGGGAGTCCATAGAACGCCATCGCTCATTCGGTTCTACGCCTCGCTCGTCGGTAAATTGATCTTTGAGGAAAGGAAATGTATCTGTCTCTCATATCTCGGTGGACACCTAAACCTCGCCGGAAGGGAAGGGAGGAGGATGAAAGTGAGCGAAGACACCGTATTCACTAGACGCGCCTTTGTTCATTCAAAACCATCGAGCTGGCATGGCGAAGTGGATAGCATGCTCGTCTCGCACTTCGAAGACCGGGGTTCGATTAACGAGCTCGACCAATTTCCTGCTCGGTTTTATTTATTTACATGGCCTGACTAGAAAAGTTAATTAGGCTTATTGGGTAATTAAGCAATTACGTAAGCTCTGTGCACTTACTTGGAGCATCACTTTACGATCCCTTCAATTGGTTGCATGGTTACTAGCCAAAGTATAATTGGCCCCGTTTGAAATTCGCGCACTGTGACGTCACGACCGTCTCGACCAATTGAAATGCGTGACATTTCTGTCGACAACTGCTGCTTACAACGATGAGACATTAAAGGCTTCCGCCTTAAAAGGCACTCACGCTCAGTTAAAATCTACTTGAAAACGCCTTCTCTAAAGCGCCGTTACAATCCGAAAACTGCAGAAAGCTTTGGTTAAGGTCAGTCGTGCAGGCATCCCTTCTCACCCTTTACCCAACCAGTCACTGCAGTGAATGTTTTAATTGAATGTGAGCTTCTTTTTTTTTCACAAAATACAACTCTTGCTGGAGATCAGCGCTTATAGTTCTAGAGCTGGCTAAGTGGATAACTTGCCTAGGCATATCTTTGGAGAATAAATGATAGTCTTTTTTTACCTAACTGTTTGTTTCTTTTGCGAAAGTTCCAGACCGAATAAAACGACGAACCCTTTTTGCATATACCAAAGAGATGTAGGGAGTGCTATGTGGCGCTCACTTTCAAAATGGAAAGAAATAGCGCACTGCCTCATTTATGAGTAAAAAATTATTCGTTGGAAGGCATAAGCAATGCTTTTAGTGAAGACCATCTCTGAGTAGCTGCCCAGAGTTTGCTTACCTGTGTCCTGGCTACACAAGCTGCACCCGTGTCCTCCGTGGTCTTCCAGCTGGCAGTAAACCAAGTGGCCACCTGGTAACATGAGCCATTGCGTGCCACCCCTGGCTGCGGCAGTAAGCGTAGCACGCAGCTGCTGATGCTCCAAGAAAGGGCCGACCGCCGCAACGACCCCGTCAGGATCATCCCGGGGGACGTCACAAGGCAGCCGCTGAATCCCGGCGGGAAGAAACTCCCGTTCCCGCCGCGTGTGGCAGGAGAAAATCCGAATTCCAGGCACCGAGACCATGTTTTACTGTCTCGGCCTGGAAACAGGGCGCAGCATAAGGCTTGCCGTATTGGGAGGAGACCACAATGAAGGCGCGGTGTCGGCCCTACCTTTATATGGTTGCTGGCGATGGCAGATCGAGTAGTACGTCGTCGGCTGGCGACTGTAGGGACAGCAGAGGACGCTAGGGCCGCCGTGCCCGTAGTCCTCGAAGCCGGCAGGCTTAGTGCTGTGCGATGGTGACAAGCAGCGGGGGCCGAAGACAGGTGCTGTACTCCCCGTCCAAGGAGAGCGCCGGGAGTGTGGTATGCACCGCGGGATAGGCCAAAACTGCGATGCGCAACCGGCAGTGTTGCGTTTGGACGGCTAGGGCCGTTCTGTAACGGCGGAGCCAGCAAGAGCGCAGATGCAGACAGCAGGCTGAGATGGCAGCACGAGCTGTTCGTGGCAGCGCTCAGCACGCGCGACTTCTTCGTAATCGTGGGACGAGTTCTCGCGCTTGCGCTCATTCTGCAGAAAGGTGGTCAAAGCACGGCAAGATGGCCGAAAGTTGAATGGTATCAGGTAAGCTGCAACGTAAAACACTAGAACGGCTTAAATAATATTCAATCAAACTCAGGTGCAAGAAAAAAATAAAAGTTATTGAATGTAACAAATGGACCCAAAAAATTTTATTCACTGCACAAAACATACGTGTACTGTAGGAACTTCATTAATATCCTGGATGATCACCTATTGATTTCAGATGCCCGTCCCGGGTGACGATGGAAGGTCCTGAAGTTCAATTTGTTTTTGTTTCTTTTTGCAAGTGGGCGCTTATTTTACAGAGTGGTTTTCTGCTATTCTTTGTATTCTTTGTAAATCTTTTTTTTTCAAATCCATGAGAGATTTTTCGGCCTGGCCTCTTCATGAGGACTGTACAGCGAAAGGGGCATTATGTACGGAGTAGCTCCCAATTAAGAGGCGTCTATATTGCTGATAAGTAATGAACTTTTTCCATTTTTTCTTCAGGGGAGCAAGATTATACTGCAAAACAGAAAGCTGCCTAACTGACGGTGAGCACTAATTTTAAATGCTCCGAATCGGCTTTGTAGTTCGAAGTATTCGCCGCGAAAAATGTACTTTTCAAAGCTCGTTCAGTTGATATCTCGTGTTTCACATATATGAAATGACGTCGCTGGGCGTGGTATGATCTCAGAAATCACATGAAATTCTTCAAACTTTAGAAAAATGCATACTACATCTGTACTTGAAGCATTAGAAGTACCAGCAATGCCATTTTATAAGCTCGAAACACTTGAAAGGCAACCCAGTCGTCTTGAATACAGTATTTTTGACGCTCGATAATTCGAACCAGAATTCTGATTCAGAAAACTTTAAAACTGGACCAAAAACTGGACCACCTCCGGTATAGACGACATTCAGTTGCCGCTTGTCAATTTAATCTTGCACCCTTATTATTAGCATCATAAATTACGCCTAGATACCGCAAAGATTCCACCTGTGGTATGTTGTCCGAGCGATAGTGTAACGATATATATAAAAGATGTTGGATTGAAAAACTAACACATTGCTTTTATGCACATTTAATACTAGATTAGCGCTATTAAGCCAAACCTCGTGTGCATTGAGGTAAGCCTGAAGACTGCGATACAGGGCATGAATATCTTTTGCAGAGGCAAAGAAGGCTATGTCGACTGCATAAAGATAAACTGTGACGTCAGGTTGGACGGGAATGACGCACATCAGAATATTGAAGAGAAATGGCGAATGCACAGAACCTTGAGGCACACCTCAGGTCTGGCCATAGGTGTCTGAAATGAAGGAGCCGTCAGTGCAAAAGAACTGCCGTCCGCTTTATGTTTTGCAGTATAATCTTCCTCCCCTGAACCAAAAATGCGAAAAGTTGATTACTTATCAGCAATTTCGACGCCTCTTAATTGAGAACTACTCCGTAAATAATGTCCCTTTTGTTGTACAGTCATCATGCAAGGGCCACGCCGAAGTATCTCTCACGGTTATGAAAATGAAGATTTACAAAGAATAAGAAAAAAACACTCTGTAAAATAAGCGCCCACTTGAAAAAAAAAAGGAACTTCATGACCTTCCCTCTTCACTGGAGTCGGTCATGTGAAATCAATGGGGGATTATGAATGATATTCAATAATTTCCTAAAATACACGTATGATTTATTTATTTAATTTAATTTTATTTATTTATTTTTTTCTTGCACTCGTTTTATTTTTTTCTTGCACTCGACATTGATTGAATATTATTTAGGCCTTTCTAGTGTTCTACGTTGCAACTTACCTGAGATCGTTCAAATTTGGTACATCTTGCCATGCTTTTACCACCTTTCTACAAAATGAGCGCAGGCGCGAGAACTCGTCCCACGACTGCGAAGAAGTCGCGCGTGCTGAGGGCTGCCACGACCGGCTCGCGCTGCCATCTCATCCTGCTGCCTGCATCTGCACTCTTGCTGGCTTCGCCGCCACAGAACGGCCCTACCCGTTCAAACGCAACACTGCCGTTTTCTCATCGCAGTTTCGGCCTAGTCCGCGGTGCATACCACGCTTCCGGCGCTCTCCGTGGGCGGGGAGAGCATCACCCCGTCTTCGGCCCCCACTGCAGGGCACCATCGCACCACACGAAGACTACCGGCTGGGAGGACTACGAACACGGAGGCCCTAGCGTCCTCTGCTCACCCTAATCGCCAGCCGACGGCGTTCTGCACGATCTCCCATCGCCAGTAGCAGGTATGGCCGACGCCGCGCCCACGTTGTGGTCTCCTGCCAATAAGGCAAGCCTTACGCTGCTCCCTGTTTCCAGGCCGAGACAGTAAAACATGGACTCGGTGCTTGGAATTCGGGTCTTCTCCTGCCACACGCGGCGGGAACAGGAGTCGCTTCCCGGCGGGCTTGAGCGGCGGCCATGTGTCGTGCCTCGGGATGATCCGGACGGCGTCGCTGCGGCGGTCGGCCCTTTCTTGAAGCATCAGCAGCTGCGTGCTACGCTTACTGCCGCAGCCAAGGGTGGCACGCAATGGCTAACGCTACCCGGTGACCACACGGTTGACTGCCAGATGGAAGACCACGGAGGACACGGGTGCGGCTTGTGTAGCCAGGACACAGGTGAGCAACCTCTGGGCAGCTGCTCAGAGATAGCTTTCACTAAAAGCACTGCTTATCTCTTTCAACAAATATTTTTTTACTCGTAAACGAGGCAGTGCGCTATTTCTTTCCATTCTGAAAGCATGCGCCACATAGCACTCCCTACATCTCTTTGGTATTGGGAAAAAGGGTGCGTCGTTTTATTCAGTTTGGAACTTTCGCAGAACAAACAAAGAGTTAGGTAAAAAAAGCTTACCAATTATTGTCAACATATATGCCTCAACGAGGTATCCGATAAACCTCGTTAAACAACTCAATAAACCAGAAAAACAACTAAATGCTCTGATCTCTAGTCAAAATTGTATTTTGTGAAAAAAAAAAGCTCACAATCACTTGAAACTTTCATTGCGGTGACTGGTTGGGCCAAGGATGAAAAGCAATACCTATATGACTGACCTTAACCATAGCATCCTACAGTTTTCGGATTGTAACGGCGCTTTAGAGAATTCGTTTTCGAGTAGATTTTAACTGGCGTGAGTGCCTTTTTCACCCAACCGCGATGGCATAGAGGTAGAGCATCCGCCTCACGTGCAGGAGGATCCTATTTTGTATCCCGGTACCAAGCAATTATCCATCGGATTTAAAAAAGAAAGAATCCATGTGTCGATGTAATTCGATAACCAGGCCTAGAGTGCGGCCTGATCTCGGTGATCAGAATCGACAACGCACTTCCTCACCAGAACAAGATTTGGCCACCCTGGTGTAGTACTTGGTCTCAACCTTCTATGAACAAACCAATTAACTCTCGGCCCTCAGTCCCCACCTGCTGCCGAGCAACTAACCAAGGCGGTGGTCAGACCTGTGACGCAGCAGAGGGTGCTAAGAATCTCTGGCTCCGTACAGGCCGCCATTGGAAACTGTACGTGGCAACGTTCAACGCTAGAACCTTATCCAGTGAGGCTAGCTTAGCAGTGCAATGGGAGGAATTAGCGGGCATTAAAGGGGATGTCGTAGGGCTTAGTGAGGTTAGGAGGACAGATGAGGCGTATAGAGTCCTATAGGGCGAGGACGTACTGGGTTATCGTGGATTAGCAGACAAATAAGAACTAGGTGTGGGATTCCTCATCAGTGACGATATAAATGGTAACATAGAGGAGTTCTATAGTATTAACGAGAGTGTGGCAGCTATCGCAAGTAGGCTTAAGAGGTACAAGCGAAGGTCGTTCAGGTCTACGCGCCTACATAACGCCATGATGACCGAGTTGTTGAATGCTTCTATGAAGATGTGGAATCGCCAATGACCAAGGTAAAATCACAGTTCACTGTATTGATGGCCGACATCAATGCCAAGGTAGGCAAGAAGCAGGCTGGAGACCAGGCGGTAGGTGACTATCGGATAGCTTATAAATATAGCAGGGGAGTAGTTGAGTTTGCAGGTAGATATAATTTGCCGATCATGAATAACTTCTTCCGCAAACGAGCAAACAGGAGGTGGACGTGGAAGAGCAGAGCACCAATGGTGAGACTAAAAATGAAATAGACTTCATGCTGTGCGCTCACCTTGGCATTGTAGAGAATGTGGAGGTCCTCGGAAAGGTCCGTTGAAGCGACCACAAAATGGTAAGGTCTCGTACCCTCCGGAAAAGAACGGAGGTAACCTAAAAACATTGAAGAGAAAACTAGGTACAAGTAAAAACCATATGCATGCGCAAAGAGACAAAAAGGGCAATCTCATTAGCAATATGGATAAGTTAGTTAAGGTAGGCGAAGAGTTTTACACAAATCTATACAGCATACAATGTAATCAGAACGTTACTTAGATAGGCAGTCGAGCACAGCAATGGGACACCCCGCCAGTAACGAAGGAGGAAGTAAAGAAAGCCTCAGGAGCAATGCAAAAGGCCAAAGCAGCTGGTGAGGATCAGATGCTGGAGAGATTGTGCTTGAAAAAACAGCCACTCTGTATACGCAATGCCTTGTGACATCGAGCCAGCAGGAGCTTGGAAGAACGCTAACATTATCTTAATTCATAAGAAAGGAGACGTCAAGGTCGTGAAGAATAACAGACCGATTAGTTTACTGTCAGTTGCGAACAAGTTATTTACTAAGGTAATCGCTGATAGTGTCAGGACAACCCTAGACTTCAATAAACCAAATGATCAGGCAGGCTTTCGTAAAAGATACTCAACAATAGAACATATTCATGCTATCAATCATGTGATAGAGAATGCTCAGAATATAACCAACCCCTATTATTGCCTTGATTGATTACGAAAAGCATTTAAAGCAGTGGAAACCTCAGCTGTCATGCCGGCATTGCGGAATCAAGGTGTAGAAAATTGTTGGTGTAAAAATATTGGAAGATATCTATAACGACTGCAGAGCTACCATAGTTCTCCGTAAAATATGCAAAAAAAATTTCGATGAAGAAGCGTGTCAGGCAGGGAGACATGATCTCGCCAATGCTGCTCACCGCATGTTTACAGGAGGTATGTTCCTTGGCCTGAAATGCGAACATTTGGGGATAAGAGTTAAGATAGGATGCCTAAATAATTTGCGATTCTCTGATGACATTGCCTTGCTAAGTCACTCTGGACATGAACTACAGAGCATCATCAATGAGTTAGACAGGTAGAGCAGAACGGTGGGGTAATGTTCAGCAGTCTAGCAAGAGAACAGCAGTTCGCAATTGGTAGCGAGGTGCTGCAAGTAGTAAGAAAATGTCTACTTAGAGCGGGTAGTGACCGCTGATCCGGATCATGAGAGGGAATTAACTAAAAGTATATGAATGAGGTGCAGCTCATAAGGAACATTCTATGAGATCATGAATGGCAGTTTGCCAAGCCCTCAAGAGAAAAGCCTACATCAGCTGTATCTTACTGGTACTCACCTACGGGGCAGAAATGTGGAGGCTAACAAAGAGGGTTCAGCTTAAGTTAAGGACAACGCAGCGAGGTATGGAAAGAAAAATGATAGGTGTAACGTTAAAGAGGTCGGAAGCGGGCGGAGGGGGGGAGGGGGGGAGAGAACAAACGCGGGTGAATGACTTACTTGTCGAAATCAAGAGGAGGAAATGGGCTTGGGCAGGGAATGTAATGCGAAGGCAAGATAGCCGGTGGTCCTCAAGGGTAACGGAATGGATTCCGAGAGAAGGAGAGCGTGGTAGGGGGTGGCCGAAAGTTAGGTGGGCGGATGAGATTAAGAAAATTGCGCAGATACGTTGGCCGCAACTGGCAAAGGACAGGGTTAATTGAAGAGACATGGGAGAGGCCTTCGGCCTGGAGTGGGAGTAGTCAGGCTGATGCTAATGATGATGATGGCGATGAGTGTCTTTTTCGCCAGAAGGGCGCGGCAAATTAACCATGGAATACGGAAATGAGGCGTCATTTTCTAAGCTTGCATGTTATGGGGAGGGTTCTGTAATCGTATTTGCACCATGCGCTGGCTGATGATGATGATGACAATAGGTCTCATTTACAAATAGAAGCTGGAATTTATGGTTTTTTTACTTCTGGAAATTTCGGTGGTGATTTTCGATATTTTGTTCAGTTTTTTTTTTTTAGGGGAGGCTATTTGTCATGAAAGAATTACCGTATTTTTTGTGACATGCGGCGTCCTGTACGCTCAAAAAAACGCCTAGATACTTTGGCTTGTTTCTTAGCAAGGGCACTTTAAGAACAGGTAATTCACAAATGGTGTTGTACCAGCTGTTGCAGTATGAAATACTCTGCACATTCGGGTCGTACCAGCTTGGAGTCCATACTAAAGGTGCTAATATCGACACTCTGTCCGCAGCAGCCCGTCACATTGAGCGAAGTGACTTCTTCAGCTCCTTTGTGGAACTCCTCCGGCAGCAGGCAGAGGTGAAGGACCTCAGGGCTGTTGAAGAGGCCTTTGTGCCTGTCATCAAAATGACATTTGACGGAATTGAGCTGGACGTGCTGTTTGCGCGGCTGGCGCTGAAAGACATTCCGTAGGACCAAGACCTGCGGGACGTGAACATCCTCAAGAACCTGGACCACAAGTTCGTGCGCAGCATCAACGGCTGCCACTGTCATGTGGCTAATCCTCCATTGCAGATGATATTAAAAACGATGATCGTGCCATACTTCTTGAGCACTGTTGCACTTTTATTGGCTGCACACCGACTTTTATTAAGTGAAGATGCTGAGCAGAATCAGGCTGCAAGCCACTGGAGAGACAATCTAAGCTTAATATATCAAGAATGCTGGGCCACGCTGTGTTAACGGTGCCTCGATTGCATCCTATAAAGCGGAAAAAATTTCTTTTGCGGGTATTGCAGTACTGTTGCTACGCGTGTATGTGCACCTGTACGGTTTGCGCCGGCGCATGTCTCTCAACATACCATTTATTTCCAAACCCAATAGGCTGCCAAAAAATGAACTCTGTAAAGCAGTTCAGAAAATTTGATATTCCTGGACTTCGAACGATAATACTCATCAAGCAGCCGTGCTTATTTTACCGTCGTGGAATATCAAGCTGATGGGTAAACAAACGAACGCTCTGACTCCAAATCGTTGGTTAGGCTGGACCCTTTGTGCCCTGAAGCGAAAATAGTTCTACGTGAAGATCAGGACGGGCAGTTGGCAGTAATCGATACGAGAACCACCAGTGTGTGTACTACCGTGTAAGGTATGTGTAACGTATCGTAGGCGCAGAATCGGTCATGCGTTTTCACTGTCTTTCCTGAGAGGTCCGGCCTCATCTCACGAGCGCAGTGATGACAACTCTTTTCTCGAGAAAAAACAAAATGATAACACAACATACCTGGGTCATTAAGCGCAACACATTCAAAAAACGTGCCCAACAAGCATTCTGATAATGTGTATACTGGGCGTTTCATTGAAATGCGGCCTAAAGGAAGTGTTAGGTCCCAGATGGACGAAACCAACGTCATTTTGTTCGCCGCTTTATATTACTCAGACTGTTTCTTCAAATTTTTTTACTTTCTTATTAGCGAATATTTATGCAAAATTTTTAATATTCATTTTAGTCTCAAGCTCATTTCTTATAACTTCAGAGGGCGGGAGTTCGGCAACACCCATTTAATTTTATTGCGGAAACAGACCTCCTGGCTGGTTCTTTTTTTGCAGCATCAAATTAAAACCAGCGAAATATTAAAAAAAAAACGAAACTACGGGACCTTAGCCTTGCGCTTCTCTACTGCACCGTTCTCAACTGTGCGTTAATAAACGACGGGTGGACACTGACCGCGTCTGAGTGAGCGGCAGCTCCCCACCTTTTGGAGGACATTCAATCGCTCATCGTTAAACGGTGGCACTTTCCATGCGGCTTTTGAGCTTTCAGGACGATGCTGAAAGCAGAGTCGGCCGCTTTCTTTGACACGACCAACACGCATACTGGGGTCGTCCCAAACGTGGTATTCAGCGCTACACTACCGTAGGGCAAGAGCGTAGCCATTAGCTTCTTTTATTATTTTGGGGGATTTCTTTAGATGCCGAGAGACTGACCACGCAGAAGATGCGTTGCTACAATAAACTATACAAAGATAAAATTTGAAGAAACGGCAGTTGCTAACACTGAGCGACGGACCGCGGCGTCCTCTATTAATACACTGGCCGAACATAATATTAGACGAGTTCAGCTTTTTAATGTTTAACTATCTTAAGCCAGGTATGAAAACTCTGGAGCTTATCATTTTTTTCTTGTGAATCGCTTCTTATTTATGTATAGAAGAAAAGTTTCAACAACGTACTTCTTTTTCGTCGTGGAGGAAGTCTGCGCGGCGGTCCTGAATGTGGCCGGATCTTCCCTGCGAACTTAAGTTCTATCTGACTCTAGATCGGCTGTATACCTCGCCTAGAACTTAATATACCGAGCTTGTGCCTGCAATTAATATTTAAAAAATTGCATTATTCTGACTCAATATTCAACAAAAATTCAAAAATTCCGAGTTGGCTGCACTGCGGCAAGCAATACGACGTTTGATTCACCAATCTCCGGCGTACCACTCTGTTCTAAGCCTTGGCTCATGTTCCGCGAAACAATCTGTATGCACTGAACAGACAATGGAAGTGAAAAGAAGGGCTCGTTACGACATAAATGGCGCAAACCAAAAGTCACCGAAACCAGGGAGCGTGGGGGATGTCATTTTTTTTTAAATCTGTGATTCTTATCATTGGGAGATAAATAATGGAAGAAGAGAAAGGAACCACATGTTGCCGGGGGGATACGAACCCACGAGTTCCGAATTTAGCTTCCGGCAAAATTCGGTGAAATTCTCATATAAAGATAGTATTGTCACTAAAGTCATATTATTGTTATAAAATTTAGTGACAGACATGCTCCGCTATTTTCGAGCACATTTTGTGGAGAACACAGGCAGCGAACCGAACTTCACTGCCCGAGATATCCTCCATGGAAAAGGCGGGACACATTGCAAGACAAGACCACAGAGCACTCAGCTGAAGAGTTTAAAGCTGAAAGGGCAGTGGGGCCGCTACCGCAACGCGAACGTCTCTTGGCCGCGGACACTCCTTCACCAGGACCTGCAGCGGATGACCCGCGCTGCAACCGCTCTTGGTGGCTGTCAGCTCCGCAGCAAGGGTTCAAACTGGGCTGGCCAATCAGCTGGAAACAGAGGCGCGCCAGCTGCCTCCAGCTGAATGCTAACTCGGACAAGCGTCGTGTGAACGAGCTGCTGCTGCTGCCTATAGTTCCTCGTGAGTCTGGGATCCGAAAAAAAGTGTCCAGCTTGTTAGCTGCTCCCTCATTGCTCCCCACTACGCTCTTACACTGCATGCTACTTTCAGGGGAGCGCTAAATGGGATGCCGGCTGTTGCCTGGAAACCTAAAAGCAGCGGTTCTCATGTGCAAAGCACTGCAACGGAACTCCGTGGTCGTGGCTACAGTCATGACTTTCAGGCTTTAAATCACGGATAGAGGTGCCAATCAACCACTGAATCCCACAATGTGCCACCTTGCACTTTTATGCGGACCGCTTGGAGAATGGATTGGAAGCGGATTTTGATCGCAGGCTCTGAGGTGCGTTTTGTCATCGTCACCGCCGCTTCTACACTCTGAGCGGAAACGTATGAAAAGGTGCAAGGAGTACGTCCCCTTGTGGATTAACTCACTGGCACAGCCATTGCTTCTGAACGCTGAACACGTAGCGTATTAACCGCTAGTCCGCAGAAAATCATCTTCTATAGGCTGCAACCACCCGTTCGACGCTGGCAATGTGCGGGTGCATCTCTCCTTCCAAAGAGAGCAATGGCCAAAAAGAATGTGATGGTAGGGTCTTGCTTGAAAGAGTAGGCAGCTGCCTAATGACTTGTCACAGATCGATTCCCTCCTGCCTTTTATATTTTCTATACAGGTTTGGCGTTTGCTTTTTTTTTCCATTCCAGTCCATAATAATTAGGATAAAGGCCTTTGTGAGACTGTTGCGTAGGCGATACTCATGAAGGCGAAGCCTAAGCATCCTGTAAGTTTTTTATTAGCTGTTTCCAGCGGAAAACAGACCTCTGTTTTTAGTCTTCCTTGAAAGATCCCCCATAGTCTGCATTTCATACGTCCACCATTACCTGATGAAACATATCCCTGGTGCCAGGCCCGCCCTATACTCGTCCACATTTCGTGAGGATGTGGGGCCAAGCCAAAACACGTCTTTTGAGCTGTGGTAGGCGCTGATTACCAGCGATAACCATGAGGACTGACGAGCCCTCATTCAACAGGTGCGCAGGGCAGCTCAAGCCAGAGGAGCCCTGGAATAAGTAAACGACCCGTAACCTTAAGCAACTCCTTTTTTGTTGAATAACATTTTTCCTCCTCTTCCTTTCCCGATACTTTCAACAACGCTTCCTAGCTTCTTAGTCGAAATTCATTAATTAGCTTGATTCTAATTTCTTCTATCCGTGCGGTGGCCCATTAAGGAATACCTCCTCCCGCACGTTTTGACAGTTAAGGTTGCTCAGTTCTAAACTCCTTTCCGTCATCCTTTCCTGCGCTGTGTCTCCACTTAGGGCGATTGCCTATCACCGCTGCTAAACAATTCAGCTATAACTGATGTAATATATTTTACTGCGGGATACATGGTACGAAGTTTCTTAAGCATGGATAAAGAAAGCTAACTTCACCTGGTGAACCGGAGCCGAAACTCAGTTTAATGCAACAGTGGCTCGATTCGATCTAGCCACTTTCGTATAATTTTCAAGTTCTCCTGTTTCGCAGCGAATGTACGCGCCGACTCGTGGAAATACTGCCGGCCCTAGCAGGAGTCAGTGTCTGCGTGGGGCGCAACCATGCGTCGTAACCAAAAGCTGCGTAGACCCAGGAACAAGAACGCGCCTTCGTAGGAGTCCAGAAAGACATGCTCCACTGTTTCGAGCCTTATACAAATGAAATATTCTACGTCCGAATTCACAAATAGTCATTGTTCCGCAGCTTCAAAAAAAATTTGGTCCATCCGCGTACAATCAGGTCGGAATGAAAGGCGAATGCACATATGTCTTACTTAACTACTCTGACGCGTAATACCCGTCTCCAACGGGAGTATGAATATAAAATTCGGCACACTCTTTACCGAGAAATGTGAATGACGCCACTTGTAGACTGCAGGTAAATGCATAAAGGCAAACCGTTTGGACTGTTCATATGTGCTGTTCGCTTTACATTCCGGCCAGACTGCACATTTTCTCCGCTTCTTTTCCGTTCTTTGATGTATACAAAGCCAAGTACAAAGAAAACAATATTGACAGTTTTCTCATACAACATCTTCCATAACAGTTAAATACTCATTAGAAAACTTACCACGCAAGGAAGCCCAGAATGCAACGCCTTTTCTTTAATAACCGTATAGCACTCCTAACCTGTAGTACAGGGTCTGTTCTGAAAGTAGTAGGACTGGTTTTTTCCTGGGCGAACGGGCAGACGAGAGGCTGTCTGCGCGTGCAGGATCGTTGAAGGGGGATATTGGGAATACTGGGGAAAATCGGCAGTAGGCTCTCGTCCGTTGAAGAGAGGAGGTCGCTTGTGCTGTGAACCCCTGTCGAAACGTCTCGTCACGCAGAATCGTCGAGAGTTTTGCTGGATCAGCGACACGCGATCAAATTTTGAGTAAATCTTGGTAAAACGGGCAAAGAGACTCACTACATGATTAAGGAGGCCTACTATGACGCTTCCATGGGTAGATAAGGTGTTTTTTGAGTGGCACAAGCTTTTCCGGGAAGGTAAGGAAAGAGTGGAGGAAGACGACCGCTCCAGACGCCCTTCGACCAGCAAGACCAACGAAAATGTGCAGCGAGTGAAACATTTACTTAACAGTGATCGTAGAATGAGTATCAGAATGATTGCTGATGACTTGAGCATTCCTCAAACCCATGTGTTTGAGATCGTGACAGAAAACTTATTCATGGGAAAAGCGTGCGCGAAGTTAGTGCCGGGAGTGTTGTCAGAGGAGGAAAAGGCCAACCGGTAGGATCTTCTTCATCATGTGAATGAGGACCCAGAGTTTTTGCCCAGCACAAGGCGGCAACGCTGCCTCAGCACCCTTACAGCCTCGACTTGGCCCCGCCAGACTTTTTTCTATTCCCGAGAATAAAATCGACGCTCGAGGGGAAACATCACGGATCGGTAGAGGTGGTTCAACAGGCCGTGACGAAGGAGCTAAACAGCATTCCGGTTCAGGCGTTCCTGGAGGCGTACGAAAACTGTAAAACTCATTGGCAGCAGCGTGTAGGTGCGGGAGGGTGCTAACTCGAAAAATTGTAATCGTTTTTACTATTCTCTTGAATAAATTTTGTTTAAAAAAATGAGTCCTACTACTTTCAGAACAGACCATGTATGTAGCGTTGACTGCCACAACTGATAATGGCGCGCCGAAAACGCGCCCTATATGTGAAACAAGTAAGGTGTTCGTATAGATCACTTCCTTTTTATCGCATGTATTACTATACTTGTGAAAAACATGGCTTATTTAATGTCACAAGCTTCCACAGCAGAGCATATGTTGGCTTCTGCCGACAAAACATGAATCAGAACTGGCCTTAGATATCTACTATAGGAAGCGGACTGGTTTTCAGCCATTTGTATTTTCTGTTGTATATTTGTTATATTTCTTTGATGAATCCCCGTATGTAGTGGTATTGAAATAAATTAATAAATAAATAAATAAATAAAAGCAATGTTTTTATGGGAAGTAATTTGGAAATTACAGCGGTTAAACTCTGCCGAACCGATTTTCACGTAGCGAAATATAACGATGTCCATCGGCGACTTATAGTCGGTGGTAGTAGTTGAGCCCGATGTGTCACCGGTGGATTTTCTTTGTCGCTTCTCCTCTTCTTTACGCCATCTCTTGGCAGGTCACTCTTCTTGTTTTTCTGGGGCTTCCGCCGCTCGTTTAGCCCTGCCAATGTCATTTTTTCGCTGACGAACCCGCTCACGGCAAGCGATGTCTGCCGGATGGTCAGAAGCCGCTTGCCGCAATGTTCGAAAATGTAGTTCACTATACGTGCGCTCCTCAGCGCGCTTTCCTTCCTCCACAAGATACAAGCCAAGCGCACAGCTCTGGTTGTATATACCCCATACCTACCGTCACAACTCTGAATTGAATCACGTGACACAGTGTGATTACTGTGTGGCATTCTTACTGCCTCTGCCGACAACTTGAATCGTCAAAATTCAATGTCAAAATTGAAGACCAAAGTTCAAGGCCAAATGTCTAGGTCAAAGGTCAAGGTCAAAGCTGACGGCCAGAGTTCACGCTCGAAGGTGGTCCACTAAGTGGATTGCACATGGTTAGGTATATGGGCATAGAAACACTAGCCATGACTTATCTCAAGACATTTCAAGGTCATTTGGAGGCTCACGGCGAAATGCCTCCCAGCTATAGTAGTGTGGGTTTCACTGCAAAAGTTGCCACGGGCGATAGCCAGAAGGAGCCAGAGGACCTCCGATCCCGTAGTCCGCGTGATGACGGCCGCCTTGAAAGTGCCGCTGAACCGTCGCGGAAGCCAGAACATGGCACTATTTCCTCCCCTTTGTGTATGCTTTCAAGTTTTAGGTGTCTTGTTACGGTTACAAACATCGGCAGCCTCCTCTTGCGTCAAGCGAAAAACACTTTACCAAGTAAAGCCCCTGATACGTGCGAGAGCTTCCCAGCAGTAGGCGCTACTGTTCTTGACACTTCACGAGATAGTGGCGCCTCTCGGTCAA
Source organism: Amblyomma mixtum (assembly GCF_055824585.1). Classification (NCBI taxonomy): domain Eukaryota; kingdom Metazoa; phylum Arthropoda; class Arachnida; order Ixodida; family Ixodidae; genus Amblyomma; species Amblyomma mixtum. The sequence continues at coordinate 291,070,275 of NC_143014.1, forward strand.
TAATACCTGGCGTATGTCTAAAGTATCAGAGTATCGTAAAAGAGGGAGTATATCCGCGCCTACAGAGGGCGTATGCTGCACTCTGGTTCAGTCGGAAGGCGGCGATTCTGGAAAAAGAAGTGAAATATGGCACAAGTGCACAAAGGCGTTCCCGGGGCTCGTTTAGTTCTATAAATGTACTGTCAGCAAGAAATGAAATGCGGACAAGACAACTGAGCCACGGACAGCAAAATTAGAAGCTCTTAGCCACAGGAAGCTCAATACTAGCTGAGACATGACTGAAGCCAACAGTCACCGAAACCAAGAAGCACAGGGGATGACGATTTTTTATTAATTTGTAGATGTTGCAATAAAAAAAAAGACATCCGGATACTCCTTGCTTTGGGTTACTGTTGGCTTCCGTCATGTATGCCATAACGAGCACCTCTGTCCATTTCCTTGCCTGCTAAATTCTAGCTCAGGTTATTTGAACTTCGAAGGCGCTAGAAGTCTTCTTCATAAATTATAATCAATCTCGCTTGCAGTTCCTCTCAAGGAGTTAATGGTGGTGTTTTTGTGCTGCCACCACAGTTTTCTTGTTCCGGTTTCATTCATTGCTGATAGTAACTGTGCACCTATCTCTGGAATTCTTTCGCGGATACACGTGGACATTTCCATGCTCCCTTCGTATTTTTTACGACTGCGTAAGAGGTCGCCATTGCCAACGCTTTCATCCGTAGGCCATCTTGCGTCGAAATTACTGGCACGAGTGCACGCTCGACGAAAACGAAGACAGCACGCGTTCAGACCGCCATTGAGCCTCGCTTCGCCGCTCTGCATCTGCGGTCCGTTCCGTACCCGACAGAACTTTTAGACAGGGCTCCCGACGGGCTCGCCACCGAGGGTCAGCCGTTCTTTTCCCCAAACCAGAGAAGTACTGTTTGCGCAGCGTACTGTGGAGAGTTTCACCGAGCAGTCTATCCTCAGGCACGGTAGAGGATAGGCCTTGTCGTATTCACTTGCCATACCACACCCCTCTAGATTGCTGAATAGATCCCGATCCCCAAGAAAGGTCCGACAGCCGTCGTAGGAATCGCCGTGCTTCGCGAACCTCTGCTGGCGTTGACTGAATCGACGCAACACCGTCGTCGCTGTTTAAGGTAAGGTTTCCCACCGTGGGCTTGTTCTTTGTGCGTCCTGCAGTAAGGTCTAACTGTTGAACTGCGTCCTCATCGGTGCATTCTTTGCAGATCCCAGCACAATGACCCAAACACCAATGGAGAAAGATCTCGGAGTTCGTCTCTCCGCTCACAAACTGTGGCACGGCCGCCTCGCTGGAGTTGGGCCGCTACCGCGTGACGTGCATCGGGATGACCTAGGCAGTGTCGCGAGGGTAGTCGGCCCTTACTTCATCGAGGAACACCTGATTGTCTTCGTTGCTCTTGCCGCTGGGAGTGCACCCGGCCGGCCTGTCAACGCAGCGACCCTAAGCTTCGATCTCATGGGGAAGACCTTGGACAATAAGAGTCCTATTGATGCAGCCAGGGCACAGGTAAGGAAGTGCGGGCATTCACCTGCGACGGTGGAAAGTATCGCACACGTCCTTGCGCAGCGTTTGTTACATTAAAAGAGGATTGGGTTATTCTTGGATTATCGATAGGAGTTCTAATGCTCGACGCGACACGAAAGCTTTATTAGTATCCATGGGTATGCCACGGTTGAATAGGTAGTCAAAAAGAAAACAGAAGCGGCATATTAATGGCGATTCGCACTGATGAGGCTGCCATAAAGCGTTTTCGTTAGAATTTTCGAGCCTAAAATGATCTTTGAATGGGAGCTAGACGAAGTAAAGGCACTTTGGCTCTCTAAAGTGCTGCAAGGCGAAAGCGTTTCCTGACGCAGTGTTTTTTTTTATATTTTATTTCTTCATTTCTGTTTCTTTTCTTACTCTTATTTTTTATTTCTTTTGTTTTATTTATGAAACCCGTGCATTTGCTAGATGCGCCTTTAATCATTACGAAACCGTGAGCCTTTATGGCGGAGTGGTAGCGTCTCCACTTCAAATGCCAAAGTCCCTGTTTCGATTCCCAGCCTCGGCACAGTATTTTTTTAAGAGTGACGCCGCAACGCGGACACATTTGCTAACATTCCTTGGTCACGACAGAATAAGGCATTGAAGGCTTTCGCCTTTAAAAAAAGTCTTTACGGTGCATAGGTACCTTAAGCTGAAGCGACAGGATCCTTGATGCATGGGTCCTACTCGGTGCTAAGGTCGGTGCGCATAAAGGGTTTTCAAGTGATGTCCCAGACAAAGCAAACAGCCAATACGAATGATTTATTCACGGCGTCAAGAGCACAGTGGAAACTGAACAATCTAAGCTGAACTAATGACTAAGGCGCGTCTAAAAGCACATGTTTCTATTTTGGCCGCGTTTTTTAAAGCAAATAAGCTGCTTCAACGCTACTGATCCAGGAACTTTTGTGACTGCCGTCACCTGGCTTGCTATGTGGAATTTCAGCGCTTGCAGAAAGGCTTTTGAGTGTGCAGATATCCACACTTTCACTGTCTGCGCCTACTGTGTTTGACACTAAATTTTGTGGATAAACCATGCTATCTTTCTTTCTTGTCCACTTCTACGCTGTAGTTATTGCTCTCAGTCAAATTCCAACGGTTCAGATTCGTTTTTTGCGGACGGTTTAATGTGACAATGATAAATTGGTCTCAACCTTATACTCGCATAGGTTCTAAGAACATGGCCTGTCTCGTACTACATGCTAAACACCTAAAAATCCTTGCAGGAAGTAGTAAAAGATGTGCAAATTTCACATACGACATTTTCGACGCTTACTTTTGACTTTTATGGGCCCTTGAACGACTTTTTAATGTCGGTAACGAGAAAACTTTTCCTTTCTCGCTATTCGAGGAGGACGAGCAGTGCCTCCTCTCGGTAACCCTCCTGCACTGCTACCCGGCGCACAAAACCCTGAGATCGCATGGGAGCCAGCTCCGCAGTCCTGGCTTGCACATCTCTCCAAACTGGAACACCTGGCGCGACTACCGTCTCCGGCGGTACCACGTCCCGTGCGGGCGCCACCAAATAGCTCTTCTGGTTCCGGGCTACGCGTGAGTGAAGAATCTACGATCAATATGTTTATAGCAGTGTCTTACAATGTATCACCGTTGCCCCAAATTTAAAGCGCTGTCCAAGAAATCTGGACTTGAATTGCCCAGTCCTCCCTTAAGACTAATTTCCCTATTCAGTAAAGTGTAATGTTTCTTGTTCCAAATCTATTTCCTTCTCTCGTAATGGCAATCAGGGTATACAGGAAAGCTTCCAAATTGCTGGAAAAATGTTTGCCCTGTGCCCTACGCTAAAACTGTTTACTGTTATGTGAGGCTTGGTTTGGGTGTTAGGAACCCCTTCAAGTGTTTTTCTCTAACAATGGCCATCTTTTAATTTCTGGAGCTTCTTGTAGCTTTAGCGTTCTTTTAATGGACTCGGTGACATATAACCGGATCTGCTTAAGGAAACCTGCCAACCTGAGGCGAGCAACCTGTTCCTGAGAACTGCTTGTATGGAGAAGGCATTACTGGCGAGAATGTTAGGGCATTTCCCTTTTGATGAGTGTCGAGTGGAAAGACTTGCAAGGCCAGAGATTTTTTATCCTCATCATGACTGAGGTCACAATCGGGCTTTACCTCACTAGGACGAATTAGGTCCTTTCAGGATCTATGAATCATCGAAGGAGGATAGGCTTTATCAAATGCCCTTTTCCCAGTCATTTCACCCCAGAAAACTCGAGCAGCGGGCCGGAGAAAAGCATGTACTACTCATTGGAAAACACTGCGAATCCGCATGGCATCTCCTGCTTGGTTAATTAGGCTAATTTGTTAATTAGGCTAAACGGGTAATGAAGCAATTAACAAAACTTAGTCCCACTTACTTAAAGCATCACTATACGATCCCTTTAATTGGTTGCAGGGTTGCTAGCCAAAGTACAAGGGCCCCGTTTGAAATTCGCGCACTGTGACGTCACGACCGTTTCGACCAATTGAAAAGCGTGACATTTCTGTCGACAGCTCCTGCTTACAACGATGAGGCATTAAAGGCTTCCGCCTTAATAAGAGATCGACTTACCGAGGTCTGAACAGCGAATGGGTCATCAGGCATCGCATCAAGGAGCATTAAGAATTATCTGACCAACATACAGTATCAAAACACGTATAATGATACCAGTGCTTCTGCAATCGTGGCGGAAAGGATTGTCTTATTTTTATCTTTTCTATGTTTCGTGGTGACCCGTATGCGCAGGCGCGTCAAGCTTTGCAGGGAGGTTTTCGAAGCAAAGATCTCCACCATCAGCTGTGCTCCACCATCAATCTTGTGTTGTAATAAGGGAGTAATTACTCATTTACATCCACCCGAGCGCAGCCTTACGGCTACAAAGGAAAGCTATACAGCTTTCTCAGAAAGCTCTCTGAGAAAGCTATATAGCTTTCCTTTGTAGCCGTAAGGCTGCGCTCGGGTGGATGCCAATGAGCAATTACTCCCTTATTACAAATCTACTCCACCTTGGGGGATTCCCCTAAAAACATTTGACCAATCTTGTGTAGTCATTTGCCGGTGTACGCGTTCTTTTTCCCGTTGTTTTTTTTTTTTTCATCTGGGAAATATTCAACGAGTCGCATGGCGTGCACTGCCGGTTTGTGCTCCCATCTTGCTCTTTCCTGCGAGATGCTCTGTCCTAGCCAAGCGTTGCCCGGGTAAATCGGGCAGGAGTGTTATTGTGCGAAACATGAAGAGTGCGCAGAGTTTGGGCCGTCTTTCCCACCGCAGAAAACTGAGAACAAAGACGGATGGTCAAAGCTGCGCTATGGAGTTTCTAAGACTCACAAAACAGAAAAGCTGGGGAATGTTTATAGTGCTGCGCTGGCAGGAAACAATTTTTTTGTTTCATTCATATGCCTGCCGGAGCAATAGGGAGAGCCATTCTTCTGCTCTGCATCTCTTCAGTAGAAGTCATTGCGATTCAATTCATTGCTTCCCAGAGGATTTTCGCAAGGTGATAAGTAACACCGTAGAAAGCCGCGAATCTTGACAGCTTAAAATACGTACATTAAGAAGACATTCATGCAGGTGTTTCAATATCGTTCTTTTATGAACACATTTCTCAAGATGCCTGGGTCTGAAAGGCGAAAGTGCGGTAACGGAATGAGTGCCAAAGAATGTACTTCATGAATGGCTGAGGGTCCCAGACGGAGGGATTATATTACATGGCGTTCATATACAAAGGAAACACATGGCACATCGCCGGTCACTTCGGCAGGTACAATCGCGCGCTTGAAATTTACGCAAATAAACTCTGGATGTTCACGGGATCCTTCTTAACGAAATGTGCTGGTTTTAAATTTATGTTCTTTCCCGCTCTTGCACTTCCCACGCCGCTCGTTCAGAGAATATCTAATTTTAAATTAGGTTGGTTTATTGGGGTTTAACGTCCCGAAGCAACTCAGGCTATGAGGGACGCCGTAGTGAAGGGCTCCGAAAATTTTCGACCACCTCGGATTCTTTAACGTGCACTTAATTTTAAATTAGGTTATTCGGCAGGGCACTTAAGCCAAAGGTGTTTATGCGGAGGTGACGATGTCTAGAGCTTTAAAGTCGCTACAGAAACGCGGGAACCGCAGGGAATAATACCAGAAGCAGCACATTTTATTTTTATTGATGTATGTGTATATTTATTTATTTAAAATGAGCATGGACTCCAAAAAGAATTATTATGTGAGGTGGGCGTTCACAGTGAGAGGACACAAAAAGCAGCACATGCATCACTGTACCATACTTTAGCGTAATAAGGGAGTAATTACTCACTGGAATCCATTCAAGCACAGCCACATGACTACAAAGGAAAGCTATACAGCTTTTTCAGAAACTTCGCACTTAAAGAAAAACTTGTCCTGGTCCTGGGTTCGAACCCGGGACCACCGTTTCCCCGCAGCAGTCGCTGTGCTAACTTTGCTAACCGGGACGGCAAGCTTATGGTAGGGCGAGAGCGATTCATCAATAAGTGGAAGTGGGAACAGTGCTGGTCAAATGTTTAGGGAAATCCCCCAAGGTGTAGTCATTTGTAGTCCCAAAGTTTTTAGTAGTGTCAGTGGCGTAATTCGCGGGGTAGACAAAAGGATCCTGACCCTCCCCCCCCCCCCTCTCTCTCTTCGCTTAGGGTGGGGGACACAGCAACACAGCATGCGAGCATCCCCCCGCCTCTTGAGGTTCGTCCCACGACTACTAACACGACTTGCAAAACTGGGAAGCCGCGGGAGCGAGGAGGCCTGGATTCCCTTGCACAAAATGCATGGCTATGCGTAATCAGATGTTGAATAAACCGTGCTGTCATGATTATAATTTGCCAACAATCGAACCACATCCTATGACTACATGTGGTTTTGTTTAATTTCAAGTCCCTGCTTTTCTGGCATCAATCTGTTATTGAGACAGAGATATACAGGGCAGTCCTGCGCGTTAGAGGGTCGGCACCGCACAAACCTTAGAAGCTTTCTTCGTGGGCTTTCTCTCGTTCGTACCTGGTGAACATTTTAACAGTCCGCGAGACAAGCGCTGACAGATGAGACTTTCTCCTTCGCGGCATGCATAAAACTGCTTCGTATATCAGCTCATCATTTTTAATTTAAAAAAGGAAATAAGCCAAAACACATTCAGCAGTGTATACCACCGTCGCTTTCAGTTTTTTAAAACTGCTGGTCCGAATAGAAAACTGCGAATATCCCTTGCACCATCTAGGGTCCACGCATCCTATGAGCCAAAAGTAAAGGAACATGGAGGCTGTGGTAATAGGTCGAGAAAGCAATGCTGATTAAATGCTGGAGAAACAGCACTACAGCTGAAATGATATTGTCACGTAGCAGTTGGTACAGGTAGCGCCGCGTCCAGACGGCAGAGGAACGCCAACACCGAGATGATGCCAGCGCACACCGAGACGGCCAGGATCGAACGTCGAGCTTCGTCTTCTTCAGCAGCGAACCGCGTGGCGCACGAGCTGCGTGCCGAACAGCCGCCGAGCGGCTATTGTTGTAGACGCGGCATTACCCTCCCTCTCGGAAAGAGCATCGGCCCGATGCTTTAACAAGAAAATAGAGAGAAAGAAATAAAAAAAAAACACAGTAACACACAGCACTTAGTCACTGAATGTCTCGCGAAAAATAGGGCTTCATCCGCACTACATGAACAATCTCTGGTCTCTGCTGACGGCGAGTAGTCTGGGAAGCCCCATCCGGGAGAACTTCATAGGTTACGTCACTTAGCTGACGGAGAACTCGGTAGGGGCCGAAATACTGCTTGAGCAGTTTTTCGGAAAGACCACGGCGTCGAATGGGGGTCCATACCCACACTTTGTCGTCCGGGGCGAACGTCATCAGTCTGTGGCGGCGGTTGTAACGTCGGGCGTCACGGTCTTGTTGGTTCATGATGCGCACTCTTGCAAGTTGTCGAGCTTCTTCTGCGCGAAGCGTGAACTCCTGGGCGCCAACGTCGGGGTCGCGGCCATCATGGGGCAGCATTGCTTCCAACATTGTCGACACTTCGCGGCCGTACAACAGACAGAAGGGCGCCCTCCGCGTTGTTTCCTGTTGAGCCGTGTTATACGCGAAAGTAATATATGGCAGGATATCGTCCCAAGATCGATGCTCAACGTCAACATACATGGACAGCATGTCGACGAGAGCTTTGTTGAGGCGCTCGGTCAGGCCATTCGTCTGGGGATGGTAGGCGGTTGTTTTCCTGTGAGTAGTGCCACTCAGCCGCATGAGGGATTCCAAGAGTTTGGCAGTGAAAGCGGTGCCTCTATCTGTGATAATTAGTTCTGGAGCGCCATGGCGGAGGACGATGCATTCCACGAAAAATTTCGCAGCCTCGGCTGCTGTGCCGCGCTGGAGGGCCTTGGTTTCAGCGTAGCGCGTAAGGTAATCGGTGGCAACGATAATCCACCGGTTTCCCGAAGATGATGTTGGAAAAGGGCCGAGAAGGTCCATGCCAACTTGCTCAAACGGGAGTCTGGGCACTTGAACGGGATGCAAAAGTCCAGCTGGCTTGACAGGGGGTGTTTTTCTTCGTTGACAATTACGGCACGTGCGCACATAGTGTCGTACAGTCGCTGCAAGCTTAGGCCAGTAATAGCTCTTTTTGATCCGAGCCAGAGTGCGGGCGTAGCCGAGGTGACCTGCGGTGGGCTCGTCGTGACACGCCTGCAAGATTTCTTCACGGAGATTCGCTGGAACGACGAGGAGGTAGTCGCTTCCGGTTGGAGAAAAGTTGGCTTTGTACAGCACGTTGTTGCGCAGACAAAAGGAGGACTGGGTTCTTGCGAAGGGCTGGGGAACCTCCTCGGTACGTGCTTCCAGGAAGTCGATGAGAGGTTTCAACGCCGGGTCTTCACGTTGCTGACTGGAAATAGTCGCTGCGTCTACGGCTGCGATGAGAGGAAAGTCCGGTTCGTCGTCGTCGAGCGCAGCTTCGACTGGATATCTGGACAAGCAGTCGGTATCGTTGTGCTGGCGCCCTGATTTATACACGATGGACATGTCAAACTCCTGAAGGCGTAAGCTCCAACGCGCAAGGCGACCAGAGGGATCCCGTAAGTTCGTCAACCAGCAGAGACAGTGGTGGTCGGTTACAACTTGAAAATGCCGGCCGTACAGGTAAGGTCGAAATTTTGTCACAGCCCATACCACGGCAAGGCATTCTTTTTCGGTCGTGGAATAATTAAATTCAGCACGAGACAGAGTGCGGCTGGCGTATGCTATTACACGCTCAGCGCCGTCCTGCCACTGGACGAGTACAGCACCGAGACCCACGTTGCTGGCATCTGTGTGGACGAGAGTCTCCGCACGAGAATCGAAATGACCAAGGACAGGCGTGGATTGCAAGCGTCGCCGTAATTCATCAAATGCCTGCTGCTGCTGTTCTGTCCACGCGAATGGGACGTCCTCTCTTGTAAGATGCGTCAACGGTGCAGCAAGTCGGGAAAAGTTGGCAATGAACCGCCGGTAATACGCGCAAAGGCCCAAAAAACGCCGGACCGTTTTCTTGTCCGAAGGAGTGGGAAAGTTGGCGACGGCAGCTGTTTTAGCAGGATCCGGCCGGACTCCACGATGGCTGACGACATGGCCCAGGAAAAGGAGCTCCTCATAACCAAAGTGGCATTTCTCGGGCTTCAACGTCAGGCCGGCAGATCTTATAGCCTGTAGCACGGTCAAGAGGCGCTGGAGGTGTTCTTCGGACGTTGGCGAAAATACAACAACGTCGTCCAGGTATACCAAGCACGTCTGCCATTTCAGGCCCGACAAAACAGCGTCCATCATTCTCTGAAATGTTGCCGGAGCTGAACACAAACCGAAAGGAAGGACCTTGAACTCATAAAGGCCATCCGGCGTCACGAACGCTGTCTTCTCGCGATCCCGCTCGTCAACTTCGATCTGCCAGTAACCACTTTTTAAGTCCAGCGAAGAAAAGTAGCGCGCGTGCCGCAGCCGGTCAAGAGAGTCGTCAATGCGTGGTAACGGGTAGACGTCTTTCTTGGTAACCTGGTTAAGCTTCCGGTAGTCAACGCAAAATCGCAGACTACCATCCTTCTTCTTAACCAAAACCACAGGCGAAGCCCACGGGCTCCTCGACGGCTGAATAACACCATCCTGCAGCATCTCTTTGACTTGTTCAGCTATGGCTTCACGCTCCCTCAGTGAGACACGGTATGGGTTTTGTCGAATTGGTCGGGTACTGTAGTCCGTAATGATGCGGTGCTTAGCGAGAGGCGTCTGTTTGACTGCCGACGTAGACGAGAAACAGTCTTGGAACTGATGCAGTAGGCCGACTAGGCTCTCCCTATCGGCTGGGGGTAAGTCTGGGTTCACGTCGAGGATCAGCTGAGGTGTGCAAGAATTGCACGTTTCGCTCTGGAGGGCAAGGCAGTCGTTAATTTCAGCGATTCCCTCGAAGTATGCGACCGCAGTGCCCTTGGCGATGTGTTGCCGTTCGGTCCCGAAATTCGTTAGAAGGACATCTGCCAGGCCCACGCCTGCACAATATGCACAACGCAGCCTTTAGATTATAGGAAAGCCACAGAGCATTACTTCGCGCAAGAGGTCTGCACGGGACAGCATCTAGACAGGGCCCGGCCCTACTCACCGCTACTTCGGTTCGGAGTCGTGGCCAGCTATCAGTTACTAATGATCGGCCCGGCCTGGTGCTCATTCGGTTGTGCCCGTGCAGGCCCGTTTGCTTTTCATGACGAAACTTCCCAATTAAAAAAGAGAGAGGGAGAGAAATACAAAAAGAAGTAAACAGACATCAGTGTACCATCTGGAAAAGTTGCCTAAAACAACAAGTGCAACTTGAGGTTCGATCCAGCGGTGAGTGCCTACTCAAGCTGGGCACTACCCAAAAAAATTGGGTTATAAAAAGAGCACTTCATGCCATACTTTTCAGTGGCTCGTGGGGTAACACTTTAGGTTATTGGTTATTGGGATTTAACGCAAAGCAACTCAGGCTATGAAGGACGCCGTAGTGAACGGCTCGGGAAATTTCGGCCAACTGGGGTTCTTTAACGTGCACTGACAACGCACAGTACATGGGCCTCTAGAATTTCGCCTCCATCGAATTTCGGAGGTGAAATTCTAGAGGCCCGTGTGCTGTGCGATGTCAGCGCATGTTAAAGAACCCCAGGTGGTCGGAATTTCCGGAGCCCTTCACTACGGCGTCCTTCATAGCCTGAGTTGCTTTGCGACGTTAAACCCCAATAACCAATAACCTAAAGTGTTGCCTCACGAGCCACTGAAAAGGATGGCATACAGTGCTCTTTAGGAGAGAAATTTCTAAAAACAACGGCTTTAGCGCAAGCGCAACCTGTTCCTCTCGTCAGCGCACATGGATGCTTAGTGTTATCGCGCACTATGAGCGCATTGTTACGGACCTAGCTTTCATAGCGAGGAGCTACATACAGCAGTGAGGAATATGGAAACATATCGGTTTCAAATTAGTAGAGACCTCCCCTTCGAGCAGGGCTGGTAGCTTCACAAAGTACAATCATTCTCCAGATCCCAAGACAGGGATTCCAACCCCGAAGATCACATTCACACAGGTTACTCAAATGTTGTCCAAAAATACAATGTGTCTTCAGTTAGTCAGCTTTTCGTACGTCAGGAGCGGGGGCGAAGATACCATTCTACCCAACTGGAAAGCATTCATCATCGTTAAATGTGCCGCATTTAACTGTGCGCATGGGGCTCCATGCAGGGTTTGTAGCTGCATGGTAAGGGCCTTTCGCTGGGTGATGCTTTCGAGCGTTCTCTTGTCGGAAGTCCAATTTGCTCTTCTGTATCGCCCCCGGTGCGCTATAGTAGGATACAACAAAGAAAACAGCTGTTGGTAACACTAGGCCGTGCACCACGGGATCCTGATCTACTCCGCTGGCCAACTGCAACAGCAAACGGAATCAGCTTTTTAATGTCTGACTATATTAAAGAAGCCAGTTATCAAAAATTACAGCATATCATTTTTTCAAGTGATTTAGGTGACAAAAAAGTTTCAAAAATGGACTACTTTTTCGTCGGGGAGGAATTCTCTGCGGTGATCCTCAAAGTTGGTGGAGCTTGACTGCAGACTTAATTTCTGTGCTTTGAACTGCTTCTTTGGCAGCTTTTTTGTCGATACTTCTGGGACTTGTCAAGTCGGAGGGGGAGGGGGGGGCGAATTGAAAGAACTGCAGAGCAGTGTATCCCCCTGAAATTTGGGTGAATTTACACCACTGAGTAGTATGGCAGCGCTTTGCTAGATGCCTGTGAGTAATTACTCCCTTATTATAAGTCTACTCCTCATTGAGGGATTCCGCTAAACATTTGACCAATATGTAAGCATGTAGTCGGAAAAAAATTTAAGCCACGAAACTGCAGGAGAGATTGAAAATCATATTAAATGATTCTGTTTTTGACGCCTAGAAGTATTTCTTCCGCAAGCGGGAAGTTTCATGCCCACAATTATTCGCAGTGTGCAAACCCAGCCGCAGGACCGTGCCGTCTTCGGATGCATCAGCCTGTACGACACTGAGGCGACGGTGTCCTTCGTAGTGTGGCAAGGGTACCGCCAGACAGCCCTGCGGCACTGCGAGGCGCGCTTGCCAGGGCAGGTGCGACCTCTGGCCGGTCTCATTCCGGAGCTCGCCCGTGGCACCTCGCTTGGCTCGGCGGGAGGGCATGCAGCAGGGCTGCGATACAGCGCTGCTCAGCGTCCGGCACCCGCCTGACGGTGGCGCCATGTGCGGCGACCTCCCGCCCAGTATCCCCAGCTGCGTACGGCGGAGGCAGCCTGAGCTGCAGCTTTTGTGGCTCATTGCTGTCGGCGACGCATGTCCAGGGTTAGCCGGGACAGTGACCGGCACTATGGGGTCGCTTATTTCATTTTTTAACAATTTATTTAGTTATCATCAACATATATACAGGGAAGGGGAGCGAAAAAATTAAAGAGCATTCTGCGCGGGGATCTCGCCATGTGTGTCATCTGTGATAAAACCATTAGATTCGGAATCATCTTTTAAAAAAAGCTACTTTTATTTAGGATTACACGAGAGTCAAGGATACGAATTTATGAAGCTTGTAGGTAAGACATCGCAAGTCTTTTGCATTTGTTGCGGCAGCAAAACGGTGATTTAAACGCCGGCTAAACCCACGACGACATACAACTTAGTCTTGTACAAAAAAGCTCAGTACTTAAGTCATCTATGGGTTTGTGGGTCTACGGAGCTTAACGTCTCAAAGCGACTCAGGCTATGAGGGACACCGTAGTGAAGGGCTGCGGAAATTTCGACCACCTAGGGATTTTTGACGTCTATGTTGATTCAGACACGGTGTCTTTGCCTATGCCTACCCATTTCCGTGCCACATCGAATGCCGGCAAACCTTACTTTCGTTAGCAAAGTTTGGCGTGAAGTGGAAAGTAGAGAAGGCAAAGTGGAACCTAAGGGGTTGGAGACGAGAAATTTTAGGTAGGAGTGTTCTTTGTTTCAAACATTGCGTATTGCCCAAGGAAGCGTGATACGTGCTCCGCAATTGATATACGCTCTGTAAAAAAATTATTATCTCGTTATTTATACTGAGCGATTTTGATTTCGGTATCTGAGCGCCGGGGTGTGTTATGACGTCACTCCCATGCAAGGGCAGCAACCCTGTTCACGTGGGCCCCAAAAGTAGTGACGTCGTCCGCTCTAGTACACATTCTGCGCATACCAGCGCCTTTAGAAACACCGGCCGGCCCTGCGATGTGCTGAGCAAAGCCAAGCGGGCGAGGGGCGACACTGAGTTCTGAAATCAAGCGGCTCGCTTGGGCCGATCTCAGTCGGCATACCGCGTATGCCAGCGCGGTTTCTCCGTTGTACACAGCGTTGCCACACTACGCCGATACTCGGCGGACGTCTGTGTCGGTGGCCCGTAGCCGACAGCGCGTCAGTAGGCTGATCCCCTGCTCACATTACGGCGACACGATGTCTCACTGTTCATGCCGAACTTCTTTTTATAAGCCCTGTGTGACATATGTTCATGCCGACCAATACCTGTCGATGTCTGCACTTCGCTGCACGGCACGAGACTGATCCGGGTCCCGTGACTGCTGATTTCGGTATCGGCTGCTCGCTTTTTCTCGCTGCTTCTTTGGCAAACAGTGCATGTATTCGCTAAATGAATGCTTCAAGATAACTCTACAGGATTCGGCATTTACCGCGCGGGGAAGGAATTTCCTCAGGAATGCACGCCCATGGCGACGATTGCATCTGGGCGCCACTTTTGCTTGCATTGCTGCCTAGCAGCAATTGCGCGTTCATTCGGTATTAAATGTAAAGCTACGTTCTACTTAGGATGAACAACTTCTTTTTTGGGCTGGTTGTACGTTTACTTGTTTGAGCAGCGCGATAAATCAGCAAGAATCGCTGGTCAAAGCGAGTGCCAGCCTGGGGAACGCTACATAGCCAATCTTTTTTTTTTAATCCGGTTATGTGAGGACCGTAGTACCCCCCCCCCCCCCCCCCCCCCATTATTTCACACACTCACTCATTCACCTGACTGACTGACATACTCGATTACTAAGCTCATTGTTGAAGATTCCTTTGTTTAGCCTCCTGTCTACGCTAGAAAGGACTAGTTTCAAAGTTGGTACTTCTGTAAAGAGTGGTTTTTTAAGAGATTGATATATCTCCTTGCGGCACCTAGAGTCAGTGTGTTACAGCTAGGCCATGGACATTCCATTGTTTACTTTTTAGAAAAATTGCGGGAGGCTGTTTTCCGACGTTTCAACTTTTATTTATGTCGCCGTTTTTCGGCTTGCACTACAGTGCAAACTCTAAAGGCGGTGAATGTTTGCGAGTAAAATTCTCATCGTTTAGAAGCAAGGAGCACCAATTTTTTTTCCTCACTAGTGCACAGTGCACGCTATTCACATTTGGTTGTACTAGTAGGTTTGTTGGTCTGTTTGGCTTGATCGTGTTAGCATGCTTATGTTGACAGCATCCAACATCAAAAACGTTCGTTCAATATTAACACTAGACATGTTTATGGGCGCTCGGGACAACACACGCTAGTCGCACGCATGTAATTTCGAAAACAAGCGAGCGATGGCTGCAGCATTGACCTTACAAGGCTGTGAGTTTGGACCTCCGCTTCAAGCTTCTGCAGCCTGCATTCGTCCCGCACTGAGAGTGAGTTCCTTCGTATTTAGCGAGTTCCTCTGGAAATTGTTTTCCAGAAGGGCCAGAATTTTTGACATCGATGTAGGAGTCGCCTATGAACTGCAGGTCGTAGTGAATGCTCCGCTGAACGTTGAAAATCAATTTTATAAGCAGCTTTCAGAATGCTCTGAAAATTGTGCGACCTACGTTCTTAGGTTCTCATTTACTATTTTCATTAGGCTTTCCACTATTCAGTGACCTATCGCTGGCGTTTAATCCCACTTCTTTAGCAGGGCGACAACCATCACAGCAGACAGCAGGCGCATCTCGTATTCGAGGTTCTTCCCGACTGAAGCAGCTTCATAACCTCGAGAACCGAGGCAGATGTCTTCATAGAAAGGTCACTGCCACATTATTTTGTGAAACATTTAGAGTTTAGAAAATTTTTTGAGGTTGTGGATTCTAATGCTATCGAGTTAATAAAGCGACCCTCGTAGTGCAGGGTTGTCTGCCGTAAATGACTGAAAAGGTTCTGCGGCCTTAAATACGCCTGATGAAGTGCAGTCAGGCTAGGACGGTAAACAGAGTTAATTCAGTGACTTAGACGCTGACATCCACGCGGAGAATGATGAACGTGATAGGGAGGTTGGTATGCTCTGCTCCACAATGTGCTGAGAAGAAAGGATGCGCCATAAGTTGACCGCGAACGAGAAAATCTGGCAGTTACCAGGAGGACAGTACTGGCTGCGACAGAGTAAGGCATGTTACAAAACCACAGGTCTTCCGAGCGCACGGTTTGTGTTCGGAAGACCTCCTTTCAGGGGGCGAGCTTCGCTTCGCTGTATGCTAATTCGTGCACAGTGGTGCACGTTCTAGGAGAGTGGATACAAGGACAGCCCATTGTGGCCCAGTCAAACGTTCAAAATGTGCATGGTGCCCCATACGTGACAGCAAAAAGACCTTCACCACAAACCACACGACACATAAGCGCCCTGTTTGGCTGCGTCCTTTTCTCGAAGTGAGCTGCTTGAACGTAGCTCTGCAGCAGCTCATTGGAGCCCTTAAATTTAGGACTATCAATGTGTTTTACCTTCTGTTTTACATTTTACCACCATCATTAACAACAGCCAAACTACGTCCAATTAACCCTGTCCATCAGCTGTGGCCACCTTATCCCCGCTCCTTTCCGCCGTTCCGCTGGCGAAGCCGAAGATCGGCAGCGACTAGGACGGCTCGGTTAACCGACAGTCGCTCGGCAAAACGAGGTTCCTTAAGTGCACTGACCCGGTCGACATGGCAGCCTTCGTTTTGACCCTTCCTCTCGGACCTCTGTAGAACTAGGATATAGCAGACCCAGCAGTAAACTAAACCACGTAGGTCATACACCTTGTCCACGCCTATTGCAGTTACGTCCGTAACGCAGAGCTCCTGAAAAGCAAACCTACGCAAAAACTCGGCACGCGTGCGCAGCCCCTCATCTTTTTTTTTTTTTATTCGTGAAGTCTGCCTTGAGGCAATCCAAGTCATCTCCCTCAAATAAGTGTAAGCAAAATATGGCGCACAAAAAAAAATTCAAAACTTTGCATGACTGACTGGTATGCCTCCTTACTCGGCTATGTCCCTGCGCAGTCTTCAAGATTGGTTCCTATAGTACAGCGGTCGTATTTAGTCCCTTCCCGTGTCCCATTCCTTGCTCTGTTTTGCCAGGAAGTATAAACTCGATCATTATGGAGCTTTACTTTTCAAAATTTATATAGTCCCTTAGCATTTTGCATGCACACAGCCAGCAACACTTTGTACAACTTGTGAACAGTGTAATTTTACTACTTGCAAACTGAATATAAAGAAGCGAGTAGACTCATTTCGTCTTTCCGCAATTCTTTTTTCCATCCCGCAAAGCGTTCTTTTCTGCAACAAGATCTATAGTGTGGGGAAGCTCTACTTAGGACCCCCGGGAGAAGTAAAGTCCCGGCCACAGTCCCCCTAGCCGTACGTCAATGGCACCTGGTAAGAGCAATGCATGCGGTCGCTATAGACGAGTCAGTACACATGGCACCTGAAATAATGAGTGGCACTCCCATTCGGGGCTGAATCCTAAGGCGGACCATCGCACGCACTTTAAGCTCCAGCGCACCGTCTAACTTGTTTCCCCGGTGAGATCCTAATCCACGCTGTTCGGAGAGAAAGTAGATCTGTTTCATAAATGGAAAATATCTGTTCAATTTGCGTTCCTGCACAACGCAGGTGGATGACCGCTTCCGGCGGATAATGGCAGTTACTATCGCAGATGCTGCTTGTCAAATTTCATTAGTCTTGCGCAGATCAACATCCGTAGTCGCAAGCTAATATCATGGTGTCTACAAGCCTCCCTTACCCAAGCCCTCTTCTATACAAAAGGAACTGGGCGGTCCGAGCTCTCAATAGCACCCCAAGAACCCGTGACCGACGATGCCTGTAGCGGCGGCTAGTTAAGCTCCATTGGCGCTGTCAGAGAGCTCACAAGGCTAAGACGGCGTAGTCTAGCGTCTCAAACAGCGCTCGCACGTCTCGGGACGACTAGGGCGTGCAGAATGGCAGATACCTAGATGTGCCGACCGGCTGGGACAAAAGCGTTGTTCCGAACGTTTGCTTACCTCCATCCAGCGGTGGAGGGAGGGTCATCTGCTACTTTTCTCGATTTCATCGCGCGTTTCGCTTATCGCTATTCTCACTCAAAACGCTATTTTGCCAGAATCATGTAGGCGCAATGGCTGAAGCATATATTGTAGGTCTGACAATCAAAAATAAAACACGAAATAGCAGCACCGAGAAGGAAATGCAACTGCAGTCCCCTGTGTGTGCTCGCCACTTCGAGAAGTAATCCATCTAACCAAATGACACATGTCCCATGAATTTTAGTGCTTTTGACATCCCACGGTCACGTGAGCGTGGTTTGGGAATAAAGCCACGATTTATTAATGCAAAAGTATTAGATGGCTCAATCTCAAGGTCATGTCCGCAAGAACCTGTCCGCAAGAAACGGCAGCATGTAACGTCACGAGCCGAGGAGTCACGTTATAAAGATGATGAAGTCACATGACTAATTATTTACGCTAATTAAAATACCTAGTTAATGTATTAGGTAACGCCAAAACTTATTAGTATTAGTGATGACATCATATGAATACGACGTCATACCAAATCACGTGCAACGATGTATGTGACGTCATACCAAGTCACATGACAACTTGTAGTGTGACGTCATAGCAGGTCACGGGGCAACGATGTAATGTGCCGTCATACCAAGCCCCCCTACCTCCCCCCTAATCCATGAAGGGGTAGATCAAAACCCAGCGGTGGCATCACTGGCTAACCTCAATGCGGTGGCAGTATTGCCGACTACATTCGCATCAAAATTTTGGGCACCCGTTGGTCGTACAGCGTTCCGGGTGGTGTAGTAGCATTTCTCTTTAAATATAGCTTACATGTTCTAGTCAGTTGGAGGGTAGCTTGCGGCAGGGGTTCGGGCCGAAAGTATATGCACCTTGAGTTGCATGCTTTTAGCGCGGTTGCGTTGTCCACTGAGATGTCTGGATGTGAGAGCTACTGCGCCCTTTCCTTCCCTCAAAACACATGCTTTCGCATTCCTCCACGTAAGCAAGCTTAAGTTCCCTCGGAATTTTTTCAGCTCAAAGCTATCGCTTAGCTTAAAACGAAGGTGTCAAATAAAAGTAACACAGAAATGGCAAATGTTGTCGCCCCCCGTCTACACTACTAAAAATATAACCCTTTTCAGTATCGAGCCAGTTGTCTCAACCACCGATGACGCAACGAATATCTAAGTTCTGCTTGTGCTGACGACTATGAATAGTTCAGTACCTGCACGGCACCTCACGGCGTCTGGACATATCATCACATGCAATTTATAGCATACAGTGCTTGCTAGCGCTCGTCGTTCAGGATGTGGCAAAAAAAAATTTTCTCTGCGGCACGTCCGGCCATAAGGATCCTTGACGTTTCCTCTTGTTATTCCGCTAAGTTAGTCACTTTATATTTCGGCGTAAGCCTTTTCTCATCATCGCATTCATCTTCTTCGCTTTTTGAACACCTCGGCCCTAGTGCGGTGCCGGAATACGCACGATAACATTTCTCCACATACACCCGCGGCGTAAGAGATAAACAAGACAGCCCTCGGCGGCCGCTCGCCTGCCTCCTGCAGTCATCACGTGGGGCGCCCTCATACAAAAACTGCACAAGATTCGTGCTTAACGGAGCGGAATAAATTTCTACCCCGGTCAGGTTTCCGGTCCATTTTAAGACGGCTCTGCCGTCTTCTCTTACAGTTTATTGTTCGCTCGGCCCTCTCTATTTTTTTTAAATATTATTTCACTGAGAAAGCCATAAATGGCTTCCTGGCTTCTGTTTCTTTGTACAGAGCAAACGGCCGGGAACCTAAAGCTTCTCTCAAGGAGAGCTCTTTTCAAACCGGCTCGGTTCGCCAGGCCTTACTCGGCTTCAGTGTCCGCTCTTTTGTGCGTCCTTTCCCGCATTTATTCTTCTAGCTTCTGTTTTCCACTCGCGAGTTGGGTGTTACGTGTCTCTGGGCTTTCTAATGAAGTCTGAGCTGTAGTGTTGGGTTCATATGGTTTCACACAATCGCACCCATCTGTTTTTGTTGTTCTCTTCGAAAGGCTGAAGGCTGGGCATTCATGTTTCTCGAATGGTTGAGGGAGGAGGAGGGAGGGAAGGGACCAAAGTCAGTTTAGTAATGAGGAATGAAGAATTAACTCGGGACGTAGAAGGTGATGCATTTTACTTCCTTTCTCTGAACAGCCTCGCATAAAACCCCTAATCATCACCCAACTGGGCTTTCGATACTAGAGGCGGATACTATAGGCAGGCGGCGTCATCGGTAATTAAAAATAAATCCGGCTCAGGCTGCCGCGTAAATGGATAAACATGCGCTAAACGCAGCGAAACATGCGCAGGAAATGGTAAAAGAAATGGCGGGGGAGGGTAATATTATGCTCTATGTATTCATGATGTGAACAGCGCGAACTACAAGGGACAAGAAAAGAAGGGACACAGGACGAGCGCTGACTCGCAACTAAAAGGTTTATTCACTGAAACCTTCTTATATGAAGAAACAATCAAAGGGAAGAATCAACACAAAAAACTAAAAACCATGAAACGTAACATTCGTATTTTGTTATGCTCTATGTATAGGATTCAACGCTCTGATACCCAGGCTGTGAGGGGCGTCGTTGCTCCGGGATCGGTATTAGTTTCGGCCACGTGGGGTACCTTTAACCTGAGCGGCTTTCGTTCAGTACGCGGGTGCGGGGACTGCTGCCGGGATTCGCTCCCGCTACCTTAAGCGCAGCCAGCCGACCGGCACAGGCACTGAGCCATCATGGTGGATGGAAAAGAAATGCATGAGCTGCGGCATCGAGTCCTATGGAGCCGTAGATCTTTAGCGCTCGAGCACGAGGCATTGGTCGCTGAGGCGTGTCGTGCAGTATAAAATAGGTTGTACGTACTCATACATCAGCATCATTTCATAATATACTTTGGTGATGTAAGGCCGCTATAGCTAACAGTGGGAGGTTGCCGCATGCGCGCCGAAGAAAAAGAACTTTCTTGGACGCTCTCGAAAGCGCGGGAGCCCGCAGACGCATCCCAACGCTAACCTGGCGCAGAGCCCAGGTCCTCCTCTCCACGCGACCTTGGCGAAGCGGGGCACACATGGACAGGCGTTCAAAAGGGTTCGAGCACTCTCGAGTAGACAGGGGGAGGGAGACGCAGCTTAACGCATGCTGCGGCGCATCCTTCCTCTCTCAGCGCCGTTGGCCGCGTCTAGAAGTTTCAGAGTTGGTTATTATGCGAAGCATATTAACGTAGGTTTCGGGCCTTCGCGCGACGCCCGGCGGTGGCCACCATTGACCTTGAAGTGAGATCACATGATGTGACGTCACGTGATGACGTCAAACCGGCTGCAGATGGAGCCTCATATCGCGCCGTCGGACGTCGCCCGGCGGAGGCGGAGGCCTTCACGCTTCGGTTCGCGCCGTCGCGCGCGACGCGGCGGCGGCGCCACCATCGCTGCATCACGTGATATGTGACGTCACGCCAGGGATGAGGCGGCGCGCGCCCGCCGTCGCGTCAGTCTCTGTGCCCGCAACCGCGCCAGCGTCTTTGCGCCGGGCGTGTATGCGGTCAAGATGCCTCCAAACGCTAAGGACATGCTTCGCATCCACTGGGCTTAAAGGGACACTGAGGAGAAATTGAAGTTGGCTTGTATCGACACGACAGAATACCAGCTCCTGATTACAAAAACACCACTCATACTGACAACAAAGCTCTTGTAACGTAGAAAAGAGCAAGAACCAAAATACAGGTATCGCCGCCACAGGCCAAACTCGCAAGTACAAGCGTGATGAGATCATAGAACAAAACAGTGTTGCTAGAACGAATGGTTCTAGCAACACCAGGAACCGAGAAACCATGCATCACTGAGGCGCAGCCAATGCATGCGCAAATCTCCTTGACGTCGCCAGATGGCGCCACGTGCCCGGCTGCTACGCGCGCTCCTGAAGCATCGGGACAAATCAGCGCCTGTTTTCCGGCGGTAGGCGGGCTCCCGGTATTCCACTAGCGGTAACAAGGTACACGGTATGCTAAAGGTGTCTATTTGCGAGAACTTCGTTGACGACTTCGAGAATGAGGTCCATCGTAACGCTGGCAAAACGCCAGTGCAAACGTAATCGAAGCCACTGTAGCGACGGCCGCAATAGCCGATAGATGCCTTCAACGTGCGGCCGGCGGTAGCTTTCTTTTCGGCTGCTGCTAGGCCGCACTGCTGGCAGCCAGAAATCACGGAGTCTGCGTTACGTCATGTGCACGTCATGTTTCACGTCTCTTAGTCCTCTGTCGTCATAGACGAATCCCAAGTTTGAATCAGAGCGGCGGGAAAAACTTTTTCAACTTCGAATCCAAATTTCTTAGAAATAAATGCATCTTTCGCTGCCGGCCAAGTGGCAACAAAGCCATGACATGCCGAACTATCGGGTTTTACTATAAAAAAAATATTAATAGTGCTCTCCTCAGTGTCCCTTTAACCTTGATAAGCATCCAATTTTTTTAACCGCGTGTTGCATGCTATTATGTGGCACTTGGTCAGGCTTCATCAAAGGAAGTAGACAGGCCCCAGCTTTATGAAAGCCGTGAAGAGCGAGCGCTGAGCACGTAGAACTATACCAACTGGTCAGCGTGGATAGCTGAGAGTGAAGCCCTGTTTCTTTTTTGTGTGTTTGTTTGTGTACTGTTTTTGAAGTTTCGTAACAGTCCAGTTCTTCTGTTCGTCTGTGTGTCGTCGTCCATCCATCGTCTGGTTGTGTGCTTCGCGTCCAACGCCGAATAAACGAGCACCTCGTAGAAGCAAGGTGGCAAAGAAGAACTGGGATCTTCAGTGGTGGTTTCGCCGCACAGATATCCCCATCGTTGTTGGCGAGGGGCACGGCACGTTGGGAGGCGTGCCGTTCGCTTCGCTCCGCTCCCTTCACAATTTTCGCAGAGGGGCCTACAACTGGCTGTTAGGGATGCTGCGCCATATAGGTGATATTTTCCTTATTTCTGTTAGTTTGCAAGAGTTCTTTTCAGTGAACCAAATGGACGCGTTTCTACAGTAAATCACAAGTGTAGTTTGCCTCACTGAACTCTTTGTTTTTCCTTCCTGATTTAGCCTCCTGAATTCTGGGTGTAACTCGCTTCAAAGAGTACAAATGGTGATGTCTAATTTGCGAGAAATAATATTTTGTCTGCGTTTATACGTTACGTTTTCTTGGTGTCGGTGAGTCGATGAACTGAAGTCAGATGTTAAACCAGTTATTTTACTTTGGTTCTAGAACCCAAACGTAAAGGTTGTGCTGTTAGTCATTTCCGCACTTCGGAACGCGTACTGACCTCAGTCGACGCGCGGCTGGATGTCACTTTCCCGTTCCTGATCGGCAAGTGTTCGACGACGTTCTAACTGTCGCGAAAGCGAAGTATCCTAATCATCGCGTCATCAAGCATCAAAGCCTCCGCTGGCAATTTAGAGCTTGTGCTTGGCGCATGATGGCCTTAGCTGCCTATCTGCCATAAAACCCAACACAACACAACAACACAATTTAGAGCGACCCCTTCCTCAGCAAGCCCATTGGCCATCGCAGCCAGTGAGGCACATCCGCTCTTTGTACCTGCAGGCGCGCAATGAAGCAGGGACTCTCTCCTGTAAATGGGCACTGCGCTCCCACGGAAGACTGTGGGCGCTAAAGTTAAGTTAATTCCCGGGCAAAGTTAGTTTTGTCCTTTCCAGGATTCCTCCCGAATTCAAAGAAAGCGATTAGAGAGCACTATAAGTATCGCAATTCGATAAGAATGGCAGGCAAGCATGACTTTTTTTCAGAAAGCTTTTCATTTTCCGATTCAGGGAAAGAAGGCACCTGACACAGTGCTGCTCAGTACAGCGTCCCTGCAGTCGCCCTATAGTATGTTGGTGGAAAAAGGGATCAGGCTGTTCTGTATACGCGACTGCTGCTGCTCCGGTAAGGGTCACGCATTGGACGTGTGTGTGTGCTGTACAACGGGTTCTCAAGGGTTCGTGTAGCAGTGCACGTCTGAATTTCTCTTTTTGCTCTATGCACGTGCGCTCTCTGTGTCCTGGCAGGCGGACCAGCGACCAAAACTGTATCGAGAGCACAAGCCTCTAACAGGTTGTAGAGCATTTACCTTATCTGCTGTTACTCTCCGCAGGCAGGACAAATAGGCGGCAAATAAAAGTACACGGCGCCATGCAGTTAGAAGAGGCGACGTTGGTCAGCGTGTAAGGCGCTACATTGCTTGGCTGAAAGGACCCTTAATGAAGACTCTCCTGCAGCCATCAGGCGTCAGAACTTTGCGCACTCATCATTTTCGCCGTTTGAGCGTAAGGATCGTTGAGAAGTATATCGACAGCGAGAATTGCGGGAGAAAAAGGCACAGGAGCAGTGAGTCTAGCGAGCTGTGCCAACTATTCCCTTCACCCGGCAAGGACGCCGACGTTCTAATTTGGTAAAATTTAGCAAAAGCGTCCGCCTCTAGGAGCCTGAAACTAGAAACAATCTTGATGGAAGCTGGCTACTGCGTTAAGATCAGCTTTCGCAGACTCCATCAGCTTTAAAAAGAAAAAAAGTAAAGATTCAGAGAGCACCTAAAGACAGCCCTACGCTGCCAGTGACAGTCAGTCTTATATCATTGAGTTTGCGTATAAACGCCTGCCGGAAGCTCGCCGTGGTCGGACTTAGATTAACAGATGTCGAAAATGTTTCCGAGCCCGGTCAAATATATTGCCACGTACGGACCTACCCGTCAGAAGAGCTGCCCGGCAGTATTGAAGAAAAGAATAGGAATCAAACGCGTCAAAAAACAAAAAGGCTAAACTTTCGGAAAAGACAATAAAAAATAGGTCGTAAAGTAGAACCAAGCAGAAATAAACGCGCAAGGCATCGACGGTTCGAGAGTGAAGCGAAACGCATTTCCGAGTGAAAAAAAAAAAGTTTTTTTTTTTTTTTCATTCTTCACGCCAGAGAGCCCAGTGGAATATAAAAGATACGGGCTCCG
Organism: Amblyomma mixtum; assembly: GCF_055824585.1. Lineage (NCBI taxonomy): Eukaryota > Metazoa > Arthropoda > Arachnida > Ixodida > Ixodidae > Amblyomma > Amblyomma mixtum. The sequence continues at coordinate 291,094,596 of NC_143014.1, forward strand.
AGAGAGGCGACGGAAATCGCTCACGGGAACGGGGAGTAATGAGACGTGATGAAACCCGAGGAACCAGTGTGCCAGCCCCGGCTTATATTCCTCCCTCCCCTACCCTCTATCTGCACAGGACGACACGCTGCTGTGGAGTTTGCCGCGCGCGGTCTTTATTATTTTCTCTCACCCCCTACTCCCTCCTCATTTTATTATCATTCTTTTCTTCTGTTTCGGACTTGTGTCATTTATACCGTATCTGTTTTGTTTTTGTTTTGTTTCTTTACTTGTTTTTGCCTGTTCGTTCTTCTTCTACTGCTACTATTCGCCCGAGCGCGCCTGTTCACTCGTATTTGCAGTGTGTTACGCGTTTGAACGTGTGTTATTCGGTTAGCTACGCCCCGTGGCCCGCCGCGCCCGACGTGAGTTTCAACTTGTTCGTCCAAAGCGACGCTGCTTCACTGATTTTCCGGACGCAAGAAGAGGTCGTTTTTGTAGCGGTCCGTTTTTTATTACTATTATTATTTGCAGCCCACTGTTTTCTCCGTCTTTCCCCGTTTCATTCCTTTCAATTCTGCTTTATTTTCTACCTCACACCGCGCCAGATCTTTGAGATGAAAAATTGATGATGAGATGGCGCTCGGTGCTGGCGAGAGACTGGGAAATTATATTATAGCGTGACGCGGCCCAGCGCTTGCCGCATAAGCGATGATGCAGTTTGAGTGAAAGAAAGAAACCGGGGAGCTGGAGCCGTTTTCTTTGAAAATCTGCTGTCTGCTCGGAGAAAAATCGACTAGGGCGGCGCGTACGTGAGTCGGAGCGTTTGGTGTCAGCGGAGGGGCGAGGGGGCGAATTAGCGAGTAAGCGGCTCGGCGGGCTCGAAGCAGCGGAAGAAACATGACCACGAACCAGACGCACAGCCTAAGTTAATAATGCGGCCGATAACGCGATTTAATGAACGACACGGGGTCCGCGAAACCTCTTCGTTGGATCTGAAAGTGCAACGCTATATGCCAGGCGGATAAAGATTTCCCACAAGGATAAGTGCAGCACTTTTCTCTGAGTGTTGTTTCTTTACTGTCACACTCTAAACATTTCATGCATGCAAAGAAATGGACATTTTTTTTTTTTTTCAACGTAACTTTCCCCGCGGCAGCCGCTAATTTCCTGGGTGCCCTCCAGCACGCAGTCTTCAGCGGCCCCGTACCATCATCCGGCACTTCTTAGACGACAACAACCTTCGTACTGTGATCGCTGTAACGAATTTCTGAGGCGCCTACGTGCTAGCTGTCATCGGTCAACCAAGCTGGCAGCGTTCCAAATTATATCCAGGCTTTTAGTGGGAGTTCGAAGCGTAGTGTTAGTGCCAGGGGTCAAAACTTTGAAAATTTGTCGGAGTGCCTGTTTGGGTACTTTGGACGCGGACATTTGTTGTATTCGGATTTGACTTTAAGTGCAGAAGGACAGCACAGGAAGGAACGAAGTTGACTGGACAGAGCGCTAACAGCTCAGGTTTCTATTGACAGACCACTTGCTTATGTGCAGCAGCTGCTCTTATCAACGAAATAAAGAAAGGAATCACACACGAACATATAAAAAGAACTGAGATCCCACCATCCCACGAGGTGAATTGCATAGTTCCAATTTTATTGCTGCGCAAGATATTTGAATTATTTTCTTCAGAGCGAAATTGAGCGATTGCTGACACACGTGCTACCAGATTTTTCAATCTTACCAGCTTGGAGTATATGGAGTATATACAGTATGTAGTATACGGAACTCCGCGACATACCGCTGGCCTTTCGTAAGCAATATATTGGCCAGGATAGGCGGTCTCTTTATGAGAGGCTAAGGGAGCATGCAAAAGGCGTTGAAAAGAAATCAAGCAGCAGAATGATTGAATGACTGATTGAGAGATTGAATTGCACTCCCGCGCTTGGAAACACCCTAGTGTTGCGCAGGTGCAAGACGCAACAAGGAATGGAAATAATTGAAGCCGATGAGATTGAAAAATCTGGCGGCACGTGTGTCAGCAATCTCTCAATTTTGCTCTGAAGAAAAGAATTCAAATATCTTGCGCAGCAGTAAAATAGGAATTATGCAATTCACCTCGTGGGATGATGTGACCTCAGTTGATCCGATATGTCCGCGTGTAATTGCTTTTCTTTTTCTTTTTGTTAGCAAGAGCAGCTGCTGCATATAAGCAAGTGGTGTGTCAATAAAAACATGAGTTGTTAGTTAGCGCTCCGTCCTGTGAACTTCGTTTTTTCCAGTGGTGTCCTTCTACGTTTAAACCTAATTACAGTAATGCACCAACTAGCCTGCAAAACCGTCGTCGCAAGTTTGTTGTATTTCTAGGTTGCCGTGGCAACAAAGCAATTTTTCCGAGCGATTCGTGCGCCTTTTTCCGTAAAACATCGTTTCGCAGCCAAGTTGAGTCTTTCGATTGCGTTTGCGCTCACACATGTCGACGGCATTCACTGGAGGGATCAAGTTTTGAATACTTGATAATTTCATTAAATTGAATTTCTTTCGGCTGGTTTCATCTGTGTTGTTCCTTTTCGTCTCCATTATTCCCAGCCGCAGTAGTAACTAGTGGTGTCGGGAGCCTTACACTGCCAACTTCGTAAGCTGTTTACTGTAAGGAACAGCGCGAAGGAGACTTGAATAAGTTCTGTGTAGTGAATCTCAGCGTACTCATACCCCCCATCCCGACCCTTGATCATTTTCTCTTCTGTGTAGTGAAATTTTTCGCGCAGCGCACGCTGGTGGTAAGCGTTGAAATAAGGGAAATAATAATTATGGCTGCAAACCAAACTTTGCGGAGACTAGAATGACGTCCAATAGCAACAATGCTAGAAGTGCTTGACTTGACCCTGGTCAAGCAAAGGTTGAAGCACTGCCGGTTAGTCGCATTGATGCGTATAACCTGGTTGGATAGGCGTTTGTTACCTACACGACACAAGGGCAAGTAGTGGACCGAGTAAAAATGTCGGCAACTATTACGAGGCTCGGTAATTGAATTGGAAGCGCATCGATATTGCTCGTCGACACGTGCGGTACACTGGCATTGGTCACCGATAATAAGCGCGATGCACGCATTCGTAAGTGGCTCAATTCGGCAGCCGCCACCCCTCACGTTTCATTGGTCCTCCTTTTCTCCTCCGCTTTCCTCCTCATCCTCTTCCAGGCTTCAACGACGGTCGCCACTCAACCAAGAGAAGGGGCTGTACACGGCTTCTTTGTAAATCACCGGTGGATAAAAAATGCAAACGTCCCGCGTTAAGTCGGCTTTGTGCAGATCACAAAGCCGGGCCTCTTCATATTCGTGTCGGAGCGCTTTCGCTGTGACGGCCGTTTGCTGGCGGCCTTGTTTTGTTTTCTAGATCGAAACACCCGTCATCAGTGAGCAATCACTGCCGCGCACAGAACAGCAGGGTCAGCATTGGTCGTCGCGCTTTTTTATTAGCTGGGCGCGGTCACGCCGTAGGTGCGCCAGTATGGAAGGGTATATAAGCACTACTACAGTAACCTGTTGCGTGTGGCAACACCTGATCCCATGATTTTTGCTGTCCAATCGGGGACCTTCACGGCACACCTCTCCCACCTCTCTCGCCTCTTCCTCTCCTTCGCACTCTTCTTCCACAATATCGTACGGTTACAATGTCCATCGTCATCGCCCGTCACACAACCTCGGAACGGGTCCTTATTAGCTGTTCAACTTCAGTAGTGCGCTACTCATGGGTGCGAACAACACCGGACGCAATAACTACGCATAACAGACAGAGCGCATCCAGTGTTGCTCGCGCCCATGAGTTGTGCACTAGTGAAGTTAAACATGAAAAACCAACTAGGCTCATTTGCAGCCTTACATTAATAGCTGTACTCTAAAAGGCACTTACTATGTTTACGACTGCCCGCTATTCACAAGTTGCTCATAACGCATGCTTGCCTTCTTATACCATGTCAAAATTAACAAAAACATTTTGGGTCTGCGAAGGGGCGACCTCAAGGTCAACATGGCAGCCTAAACTATGTAAAACAACAGTGCCTACTAACACATTGCCATTTCCTCAGGATCACAAAATGTTTACTATTATTTTTGTCATTACTGTTTTCGTTTCCTCAGCATATCACAGACCTCATCAAATTGAAAGGATTTTTCATTTGGAAAAGCTTTCACTTTTCACTCACAAATACCGAAAACTCAATTACGAAATTCTCTTCGCAGCATGGGGGAAGTGTTTCCATTCCACTATTCTTTTTTGATTTTGTCCATAATCTACGCCTGAATTATGCTGTAAAATTTTTAGTATTTAAAATAACATTGCCACATTGAGCTATTTCTATCCCACAATGTTCCGCTTTTGCAGTGATTATAATATTAAACTAGATTACATGTATTCCAGGAGAGATCTATTTAGGTATTCATTCCTGGTCTACCCTACGGCTCTGCACTTGCTTACTGACGTTTTCTGCCACCCTCTATAGCGACACAGTGGCGCTGCGGGTATTCTGAGAATAACAAATGCGTCCCTTCGGGAGAGAGCGCTAATCGCGCAGCGTCTGTGCACCACAGACCGCGGACAATCTGCAAATTTGACGCGCAGATCCCGGCTTTCCCAGACCATTCAACGCCGTCGGCGGCATCCCCCCTTTCGGCGACCCATTTGCTAGATTGTCGCCCCTCTCTCCGTCCCCGCTTTCACCTCGTAACGGACCCTGACGGTCATCGAATATAATATCGCCATATTTATACCCCTCGCGTGCACTCCGACAGTGGGTAAAAAAAATCTAGATGAGAGGGGAGCGGCTCGCAGAAGTAGACCACTCAACATGACTCAGCAGTGTACGTCCTCTATGCTCCAAACTCGGGCCTCAGAACCATTTCTTCTGTTGCCAACGCGAACACACGCGGCGCAACAGCTTTTCCTCTCTCCCTCCCTCTATCCTTTCTCCCACCCTCTCTGCGCGTCGACGTCATTCAATTAGGCGGCCCGAGCGCGGAGGTGTCGCGCCCCCTATTAATTTAGGACGCGAGGAGATTTACGAGTCGAGAGCAGTTCGACGCGTGCGGAGAGTGCGCGCCTTCTGTCTTTCCCGGTTTCTCCTCTTTCGCGCCACGGCCGCGAGCGGCGCTCCTCCCCGCGTTCAGCCCTCGTCACCGTTTGGGCAAACACAGCTTATCCCTTGACCAGGCAGGGCCGCGTCGCTTATCCATAATGCATGCCATGCGGATCCCTAGCGCATGTGCATTTATGGGCCCCGATGCCATTGACTCGACGCGCGGTCTTTCGAATCCAAACAGCCGCGGCCCCAGCTCGCTGCTACAGGGGTCGGGCCCCAGCGCCCCGCTCTTATGAGACCGAAAGCCAAGCGCTACTTCGCCACCCTATGTTTCATTCATTTCCTTTCCGCGAAAGAAAGGCTCCAAGACTATTGACTTCTGCGTCGCCGGTCAAATTTATTTATGGTTGGTTTATGCCCTTCTCCACTGTTACAAAGTGGAAGTAGGTTTCGTTCGCTTCAGAAGGGCAGGATGGGATGGCAAGGGTGAAATCTGTAGTCTTCGGTGTCCTCATGATATCGAAGTCTTCGAATTTCAGACGGAACGCAGACACGATCAACCGTAGGACAACGAAGGAAAACCAAGAGGAACGAAACGCTTTGCGATGTCATACAAACAGCGAATGCATTGAGAGAAATCTTGTTTTAGAAAGCCTAGTGTGCTTTCATAACCTTCATGTCACCTCCCCCGCAACGAAAATTATGTGCGTTTGATGTCATAGCCAACAATTTTGCAGAAAAAAAAACATATTTGTGCGGGAAACCGGTGATGAGCGCAATTTTGTTTTATATTATGCAAGATTTCACTGTAACAGTCAATATATCAGCAGGTTACTCGACGGCTGCTATCGTCAAAAGCGTTCCCCATTGGTTTTCTATGGCAGTCTTAACTGCTCGATGCGGCTGGTGGAAACACTTTAAAGAAGTGATTTTGCAACATATCTGAAGAACGGACCGTTACCTTCAATATTTCCATAGCAGTGTCACAATTTTCCAGTTTACAAAATTTCTGTCCGACAATGTTGGAGATGCGACGGTGCATGAGAGGAGAAATATGCGTTCAAGTAAACTGCCGGCAGAGGGCAGCAGTCGCCGTTGCCCGTGTTACCTTGCCATGGGCGTCCGGAGGGCGGGGGGGGGGGGGGGGGGGGGGGGGCAAGGGGGGGGCGGCTGCACCCCCCTGGAAAATCACTCACTCGAACCGTGAGTGATGGCCGCACGCCAGGGTCGGTGGTGCGCTCAGCCAAAAGGGTGAAAGCACCACGCTTTGGGTCACATCTGCGAAATGCCGCGTCCGGGCGCGCGTCGTTCCGCCGTTTTCAAACCACGCCATCGTTAGCTCTACTAAAGGGCGACCTGTTGCACACATACAGCGGCACCGGCGAGCATGTGTTTCGAGCCGTCTTGAGATGGGTGTCTGTTTCTTTGATCTCTAGAGAGAAAGCGACGCGGAGGCAGACAGTGCACAGGGAATCTTGTTTTCGCCTTCGTACGCCGGCCACCGATGAATTCTTCAGGAGGGAAGGACAAATCAGCCGTGTCCACCCCCACTTTGTCGGGGTGCTCAGTGGCAAGCGGCCGATCAGACGGCGCCGCCGCCGCTCGCTGTCTCCTCCGATCCTCGGGAGAGCGCAGTTCGGTAGAAGCGCCGCTTTCAGAATCTTCGGCGAAGGGGATTAGCTGCTTTTGTTCACGGCGATGCAGTCTCCAGAGGCGCCCCACACCAGCGTTCCTTACGTCTTCTCCGAAAACCAGCGCCTTTGGTCAACGCAGCCCGATGGCTACTGCCTGGCTCGCCTGTCCCCTCTGGCTGGGCCTCAAATCACAACAGCGCCCATGTACTGTGCGATGTCAGTGCATGGTAAACAGACCCAGGTGGTCGACATTATCCGGAACTCTGTACTACACCGTCCCTCATAGCCTGAGTCGTTTTGTGGCTCTGAACCCCATAAAAACACAAAAACAAATTTTCCGACCGGAGTGGCGAGTCACGAGTGTCCCTTCCCCTCGGAAGTCGCGCGGCGTTCCTTTCACCCCCAGAGTGCGCATTCGGGGATATTGCGGCAAGTAAGCCCTTGCACGTGTGCGCGCCTCTGTGTTTGTGCTTCGGTGTTTCTAGTGGCCGGTTGTCAACGAAGCTGAGAACAAGCAAGACAGCGGACGAGAAAACGACGAGCGGCGAGCAGTGTGTGTGCCGTTGCTCGACTGTGCGGATGCGCGAGCAAGATGGAGCGAGGTGTATGAAGCTGCGAGCGTGCATTTATCTTGTAAATAAGTTCTCGTTGTATATATAGTCATCTTTTGTTTTCGACGTACGCGTTCAACCGTTTTTCCAATCAATATGTATGATGAGTGTGCACCGAGAGCGTGTAATGAAGCACTGAAATGAATTTATCACCCGTGTAAATACGCAGTTCGCCCAGAAAAATCCGAGGCGCCTACAGTTGCTGTTCAAGGAAGACTCACTGAGTGAGTGAGTGACTGTAGTTGCGTGTTTGTGAACATATTGTGCTGTGTGCTGGTCATCAATCCGGGTGAGTCGAGAACCCGTATGCAGCAAGACTGAGCATACTTCTCCACGAAGTGATAGTATCTTTTTGCATTTTTTTATTAGTTTTAATGGTTTCTTCGTTAATAAGCTCCAATGTATCTCTCCTAGCCGCGCTTTAATTTGCTGTTTGTAATTTTTCTTTCATGTGTGTATTTTACTTATTTCTTATTTATATATAAATAAATAAATTCACTCCGCAAATAGTGCCTTTTTGCTACGAATATACCCCCCCCCCTCCGGCGCCAACAACCAATGCCCCCCCCCCCCCCCCCTGCAAAAAATTCTGCGAACGCCCGTGTTACCTTGCCCTCTCTTTCTCCTTTGTTATGAATGAATGCAAAGCTAATCAAGCTCAGAATCACACTTCGCTGCAGCCGACCTGCGCTGCTTGAAACTGTTGCACCGCAATGATTCCGCTGGAGCGATAGTTCGGTCACACACGCCTCAATACCAAGTACCTACAAAACTCCCAGAAACATGCTACAGCAGCTTCCAAAAGCACCGACGCCATTGTTCCGTCGCCTGTGTGCTGTTTTGGTGCGAAAGCACTCATGCGCTCACCAACTCCGACCAAGAATCTTGCCTGATCCGAAAGACGCGGGTTTGATCCTGGCCGCAGCTGTCGCATTTCGATGGAGACGAAATGCTAGAGGCCCGTGCACTGGTGTGATGTCAGTGTACAGTGCAGAACCAAACCAAGAATCTTGCTCCACCGTACGAACTAATTTCGTTTTTGTGCCGTCTCCTAGCAACAGCGACGTAACATTAAGTCAAACTAAGCATAAAACACATAGCTGCCTCCAATTTGTCTGGCCAACCCCGAATTTGACCGTGCCCGAGTCGGTGGCGGCCTTCAAATTTGGGCCGGGTCATTTCCAAAATTTCTCCCGGGCCACCGCCGAAATTAGACCTTGGCCGATTTGGACCAAAGATATTCACGTAAAGAAAAAAGCCAGTGCTTTCGCGCTATAATAGTTTTAACCACGTTAAAACCATATTTTTGTGTTGTGAAAGGAAAGGCGCAGTATAACTGTTTCACTTAATGTCGACACCCGACACGCGCCATGAGGGAAGGAATGAAGGAGGGAATGAAAAGAAGAGCAGACGGCTTCGGGGTAGATATGACCGCCACGAGTTATTTTTGTAATTGTCCCAGTGGAGCTGGCGCAAAATGGCCACATCTTGGCCCCGTCTGGGCTCCGTGGGTAGCTTCCGGCGTACGGTAAAAATAAAAGCAGTTAAAAACCGCTGATTTTCTTATGGCCGTGCCTGCAGATAACTTTCAGACAAACTTTTCAGCTTTTCTAGCCATTTAAAAGTTGTGCCAATGTCCTGAACTGGTTATTAATAATGATTAGAAGGCCCATACGGTAGGCCCAGGTTCGGCGGGCCTCTGTGGACAAATTCCTCCACGGAAAGCACCTTTTGTAAACAAAGACGTGCTTCTCCCTGCAAGCGGACGCTTATGACACTCCTAATACGGCTAGGGTTCGCGTCTCTTTTTGTTGCCTGTGACGTATTTCTGTTTTCTAATTCACCTTTGTGTGCGTCTTTGATGTATCGGTGCATCGTTGTCTACAAATCTATCAGGTTTTGCGCCGTCTGCTTAGGCCAAAAAGTGTTAGCGATTTAGCGATAGGCGATTCCGGCCTCCAGTTCAGTCGGAATAAGTTCGACCTCCGGTTCGGCTTCATGTTCGGCTTCATGTTCGCCGCAGTTTCCGGACTATGTTCGCCTGAGTTTCCTGAGAACGGGAGGAAAACCATTTCATGCTTAAAAGAGAGGTTAAATGTTTTTTTTAGATATACTGATTTAACAGCTACACTTTAGAGTCTTCCACCCTCCGAATTCGGTTATCGCATCGAAAGTGAGCCAAAGAAATTGCGAACCTATTTTATTTTGACGTTAAAGGGTCAGTCTACTGAATTTTATCGACCATATTTTCTTTGCGGCAACCGATAGCTCTTTACTCAAATTACCGTTTAGCCAGCTGTGGTGCCAAGGAGTGCGGTAGAACATTTTAAAATAGAATTTATTAATGTGGGAACACATCTGTATGAGATGGTAGTCTCATCTGGCAACCATCTGGATTTCCGCCGCGCGGCGACAAACATGGCGGCGCCCGTCGAAGCCGGACCTCTCGCTTCGGACTGAATTCTCGTTGTTGCTGCCTTTTTCAGTGCGTTCACTGGCCATAAATGGGGCGCCTGTCTTTCGCTTCGTCTCATCTCGCCTCTAAGAAAACATATAAGAGATAAATTTGCTTTATTTTAATAATTAGAGTGACGATTCTGCCGCTCCTAGGCTTAAGTAGAGAGTCGGTTTGTTTACAGCAATGGTTCCCGTCCTGACGACCAGATGGCGCCACTATAGGCTGAGTTTATTTTTGCGTCTCTGCTAGCATACGCTGAACTAAAAGTGCGAATGTGCCTGCGTTTTGCGTACGTGTAACTATAAATATTCCTGTGATTTACAGAAAAAGCGAGCGGTACGCCTTCTACAGTTTACTAGAACAAAACGTGCGTTTCTCTGACATTGTGGCATACAAATGGTACGTAGTATATTCACTTATGCTTCTACAAAAAAAAGACTACCACTTTCTTGAACAAAATGAACGTTTGGGGTCGCCACCATGCTTTTTTACGCGACTTTTAACGCCGAAATAAAATATAAATTGCTGCCTAAACCGGGCGCAGACCCCTCGCTATTGATGTTATAGGGTGCCAACTACCAGAATATGCCATTATTTATACACTCATCTCGGTGAGTAGACTGACCCTTTAAGTGCAACAGCAGCATCGGAGCAGCTCGCGCGCTTCGCCGCCACCTGCGATTGGTAGGGCGCCTCATGACGTCAACAGAGTTTTGTGTCCGGACCGGGTGCTGCCTCTACACCATTGTTGTTTTGCTCAAACGACAGTGACGAATATCAAAAAGTTCCATTTCTATGGGGGGGCTTGCCTTGGCGCAGTGCTTTTAACGTTAACGAAAGCACTGCTGACGCCTGCAGTGCTTTCCTCGTGTTGGAAGTGTCCCGTGGTAATTATAAGGAATGCGTTCTTTTTCCGACATTGCAGTGTTGCCGTTCTTTGGTAACCCGCACAGATCTGCCTGATTGTAAGACGTGCGGTTTGAATGCGCAAGAAATTTCTCGACTCTCGTTGCCAACAAAATTTGCGCTAGCACCGCGTTACGTTCGCTGCGAGCTCGTTTCACAACACGCGCGCGCACCGAGACTTCGAGGCGCTTTTCGACGAAACATGCATCGAGATGAAAGGTAGCATACCCTGGATTTCCGCTCAGCGCAATAAAGTGAAAGAGCTAGCAGTCCATCGAAATCCTGGTTTGGGCGTGTTGGTCCATGCTATAAAGTTTTCTGAAAACAGAGCCGTCCGTTCCCGCCTGTCCAGTTTTTAAGTATTTATTCGTTGCACTCTTCTTTTCACGCCACTCTTACAAGATCTTCTTCTAGCAGTAAATGTCGTTCTCTCACTCATTCGGTAGCCGCATACTGCAATCTCGAAGGCCCAGTTGCAGGGCTGACTGTATACGACACGCGCTGTACGATGCTGCAATGTATAAAGTAAGCTAAGCTCGGCGATTCGGTGCTTAAATGCCACTCACAGTACCGACGCTCAGTCGAGTTGTTTCCATGTGTTCTTAAATGCATATGCTTTCTTAGCAGTTTACGCCACTGTAAGCACGCTTCACTTTTAATAGGCGTTCCTGCATCCATTCACTTCACCCCAATGGACAGTGCAGTGGACTGCTGGTGCTGCTGCCAAAAATATTATTAAAATTGTTCAAAAGTAGAACCTGCATCATAAGGTCAAGGAAATTGAAAGACGTTTGTCTGGACAAGGCTCCGCTCGAGATGGCACTTGCATAGCGAGGTACCACTCTGGGAGGAAAACGTGGAAAAAATCCACAAACAGGTGAGAGAGCTTTTTCTTTCTTTTTTTTCTTTCACTTCCATACGCAGTTGAGATATGCTGCACAGCGGCAATTTATAAGGGTAACATGGAGAAAAAGGAGCAAGGACAAAAGGCGCATCGTCACTGTGCTCGCCCCAACGTTCTTCATCCACTCGAGTGCACAGCTGAACGTGAGTGGCTTCGTTGATCATTGAAGCGCCAGCCTGAACATCTGGAAAAACATTGAGGTACATGCATATACAGGTGTCCCAGCTAAATGTAACCAAGCTTTTAAAAAACACGGGATGCCCTAGCCGTCTGAAACCAACTGAGGGTTCTTTAGAGTCGCGTGACCTAGTCTGCAGTATTTTTTCGTTTTTCAAGGTTAAGTCATTAGTTAGGCTTAATTATCTAACTTTTTAGTTATTGACTTGATGAGCAAAGTGCCTACGGAAAAGTTGTAGATCACTGTGAAAAACAGCTGACTGAAATATTTGCAGCAACGTACTATTTACGTAAAGTAGTTTTTTTTACCGGCCTTTAACCGCAACTCGGACAATAAAAAAAAGCTTCCACGTGACAACCGTGCCACTTCAACGTCCCAAGATGCACCTTAGAGAATAAAATCCTGTTTTCCTGAAGTCCTCTCCTCGATGAGACTTTGGGTGCACATTGGGGCAGAGATGCGAGCGAGCAGCTGGTCACGTGATAGCTTTCTTTTAAGGCCGATAAATGAAGCTACGTAAATTGTACCGGAAACAGCGCTATTAGCGGTTTTTCGAAGCGATCTAAAACATTTTCATTTACACTTTTTTGCTGAAGTCAATAAATAAAAAGTTAGCTAATTAAGCTTAACTAATTAATTAACTTTTAAGAATGAAAAAATACTCGAGACTAGGCCATGCGACTCTGAACAACCTTTTGTTCGCTTCGCTGGACTAGGACATTTCGGCTTTTTTAAAAGGTTGGTTACATTTAGCTGGGACACCCGGTATATATAGGAGTTATTGGAGCTCAATGCGGTTTATTTCATTCAAGCTACGCTATGTCCACAATTCAATGTTTTCAGAAAATATAAAGCATTTGTATTATATTACAGAACCCGCATGTTTCCTTCTTTAGAGCATCTATATTTATTAGCTTTAATAAAAGAAAGCTCCACCTGGCACACATTGGAAAAGGCGGGCTGAATTCACGAGAAAATACCTATGAAAACGCCACAAGCCTTCGTCTGTGCTGCCTTTGATGCGACACTTTTTTTTTTTCACAATCCCCTGTGATGCCTTACAACCCTTTGCTAGCTGCATGACTACGTGCCTGCGCTTGTCATCACTTTACTTCAGTTTCATGCAGGTTCTTCGGAAGCATCTGGCAGTGCAATGCTGCTTGCTGCAGTTTTGATGTGCACTTTCGTCTGCTGTGCTGTATTAATGTGCAATGCCGTCTTACGTGCAGCCTTGATATGCAGTGTCGTCTGGTGCGCAGACTTGATTTGGTGTCGTTATTGCATCCTCAGTTCAAACCGACTAGTGTAGCGGTTCAGCAAGAATATGAAAAGGCATAAAGAACATAAGCTCTGGCCGCAGAACCCAACAAAGCGAAGCCCGATTTAGTTTGACTACCATCCTTCGGTTTCTTTCCTAAATTATTTCAGAACTGCGTTTTATGGCAAGGGAATTCTGCAGCTGGATTGTAAATCACAAAAACCAGTTCCATGCACAGTGACATCACCTATTATATCTCCACTATATATACTGCAATTTCTCAATACTCGAATTCAGTTATGACGCAAGAATGGACTTGAATGATACGCATAGCTGGAAAGGCTGCTCTGTGACACCTATCTGGGTAGTTATGAAACACTGAATTTACGGAGGCCAAGTAGACTGTTCAACACTTCCGTATTTATTGCATTGCTATTCTCCTCATTTCGGTTTTTCGATTGCGCCGTTCGATGCTGCAAGTTACGTCTTTTTTTCCCCGGCTGGCGGGAAACCTTCGCCTCAGCCGCAAGTTTTCTCGATGCTTCGAGAACGAATAAAAAAGTTACGCGTATAAATTCCCAACATATTTTGGCCGCAGAGGACTACGCGTGAATCCTACGCTACTTAGAACTTCAGTAGAACGAACTGAACCCGGCTACATGCCGCGTCTTCCCACGCGTGCACTTTCCGCATGAAGCGGTCTCTTCCAACGCAGTCTCAAACTCAGTCTCCGGTTGTTTCTCGCAGCGTTGCCAGAGTGCTATGGAATAGTATATACGAGGTGCGTACGAGCCTAACACTTGAACGTTTATATATTTCGCTGAAGCTTGCGACTCTACTGATATCCGCGCCGTTCAACTCAACTGTAATGCCTTACTGCTACAAAAAAAGCCAAAAAACTAGCTAGGATTCCATCTGGATGAAAAGGCAATGTTGCGAGTGCTGCTATCACTAAATTACGTGCAATACACGCTGTAATTAACGCTTATTAGCGCAATCAGATGCTTACCTTGCGCTTCCTTCTTTTTGCGAAAGATGGCCTCGATACCAGTGACGAGCTCTTCTTGTATACGAAGATCAACGGTACTGCGCCGTGCCTCAGTCGGGCTGACTTGACTGACAAACCCGAAGTACGCTTGCATATTGGCCAATTCTGGGGCTAATCATCATCATGCAAATTACCTGAGAACAGCACTATTGTTCTCTAGAGCAATTCTATCTCTTCACGGCAGCGATCCACTTCGCTGCAAGCTTTTCCTCTCGCGGGAAGTAGGGAAAAACGACATCGTCGCGGCCGCTGGTTGCGCAGAATGCCAGCATAATAGGGCCGCCACTTCTCGCTATACTGCACAGCTTGCACTTCCACTCTGCAAACACACCTCTGTGAGACTAACGTGGAAACACAGGAGAACGTGCCAGTCGAAGTAGATTAAGGTGGCACAGACGCAGAAATACGTAAGGCTGCGGAGGCGGCGAAACGACGGAAAACCAGTGATGACGTCAAACGCCCTGGTTTCCGGTCTCTGCTCGCATCCTCAACGGCGCTCTGCGCACCACGGGGAGCTTAGGACACCGCAAATTTAACCGGCAATTACATCGCTCCTAGGTGAAGAATCTAAAAAAGATTTGACTGCATGGTTTACAAGGTGCCCTAATGCGGGCGTCGGCGTCTTGTTGAATTCGACTGACTCTTCAGCTTCCCTTCAAACCAACCCACACGACGGAACAGCCACGTACGCCAATGCGAGACGAGGGATGCGTCCGCAACTACTACCGCAATCTTTCTAATTCAGCGCACAAACCTCTGATTATTGAGCTAGTAAGTAAAGGTTTGTGCGGAGCCACCGATGAAGCAATGAAGCTCGCTCCAAGCGGTCAAGCAAACTGTCCATGAAAGCAAGCCACGAAAACTAAATATAAAATTGGAGGGCGCACTTAAACTACGCCATAAGGGTATTGCGCAATAGTGTAATGAGTTAATTCCCCTATATGCAAAAGGTCATTCTCTACTTCACATTCATAGATCCCTGGGAGTCCTCTTATCCCTCCTGGCGCAGTGGTGCAGCAGATAAGCGATGCGCAACTGCCCTTGGATGGCAGGTGCTCCCAGTGGTGGGCTTAGTGGGATCCAGGTTGCTCTCCCGAGCGACCAGTCATTAATTTAACGACCACCTGCCACGTTGGGCAGTTTGCTCACTATCCGGTAAGCAGGTTGTGATGGCACCGCAAGGTCACGTGACCTGGGTGACCCACCTGCCTCCTAGGTTGCTCTCTGGGGACCACCTGCAAGAGCCATGCCCATGATTTTTCGCTCACAACTCCTACGCCGACAACGGATTTTCTGGTGGATGGGGCCTTTAACGCTATCGCGTTAAAAGGCACAGGTCTAGAAATAGCAACAGTTGCTGAATTTGTGAACAAATCTCAGTTGAGCTCTGTCGGCCTCTGAGGCGTGCTCAACGCCTGCGCCACAGCACAGCCCGGAGCCTACGCGTAGGTCAATCACGCTGGCCGGCTTACCTCCAGCCTGGTACGTGGCCGACTGTGAGCCGCCAGTGGGTCGAGCACAATTTGGCTGGTCAGGTTGGCTGCCGACCAGGAAACCATGCTTGGCCATTGTTCGGCAGTAGGCCAATGCCGCTTGGGGATAACCTCTTAGAGGTAAAGGGGAAACTTAGGGGAAGGCTTCGGGAAGGGGGTGATTTCGACTGATGAGGTCAGAAAGTTTTCCGGGATCGGGGGGGTGGGGGGAGGCGCTGTGATTGACCCAATAAAGGAGCAGTAGAGCATTGGAAAGGATCTCAGTCGCACAGTGGACCTAACTATTTGGTGGTAATGGAGATGATGCCGCCGATGTTGTTGATGAAGGTCGTGGCGGTGGTGAAAATGGTGACGGTAATGACCAGGAGACTGATCAAGATAACGCGGGCCCGCATTCCAAATGCTATGGTCTATTGCAGGTGGCCGACCCAGTCAGCGTGAAAGAATCTTAGATTCATTTTATACAGCGGTCTTAAACGTTCCGTTTAGAGAGTAAGCCGCACTCATAGGTGCCTCACTTATATCCTCCGCCTTACCTCATTTGCGCTTGTAGCAACAGATGAAGTCGAACTACGAATGACTGAGTCTTCTGTAATAGACCGATTTCACAAAGCCTACTGCGCATGCGCGCGTTTACCGGAAGTAGCCAGCCGCCATCTTGGCTGTAGTCCTTCGTGGCGTCGTCTGCACGACAGCCTACATTACTTTGCGCCTTGACTGGCATTATACCCGGCCGCAGTAGCTTTCCGCCGTTTCGTTTATTGTGTTGAGCTCTATAAAGGAAACAGAGGCTCCACGGCGGAGTTTCGAGGGGTGCAATGCTAATCGCGGTAGGAGCAGCGCAGAGAGGGTGGTCAGTTGCCGCATGAAGTGGAGTGGCCGCGGTGGCGACGCTGCGTTTGTTCCTCGAACCTTGCTTTGGAAAATGCTGCAGGTGGCGATAAAAACGCGCTTGACGGCCGCTTTCGTTAATTTTGTCAGCAGAACATTTGAACGCATAGCAAAGCACGTGATTTAATTAACGTCTTCAGACAGTATTTACATATCTTGCCACCTCATTTTGCTGTTTCAGTATTCGCTGTATTCATCTAGGCATTCGCTATAGACGTGTCACACAGCGTTTGGTGCCTTTTTTTTTCATCATAGCCCTTGATCAAAACCGGCCATGCGATTGTTTTTTTTTTCTTATTCACGTAAACACATACATGTATTCACGACGTGCTCGGCAGGTCACCAGCAGGAAAGGTGAGTGATTCGAGCGAGCTATGCCGTTTTTCTAAATGGAGATGTGACAAATGCTTGTGTTCAGTACGAAATGAGAAAAGGAGAAGCCAATCGGGGAGCTTTTGAGTACGCCTCATTAGGGTTTAATGGATTTTAATTTCGTGACGTATAGTTTAATTTTGATTACTGATACACTAATTACTTTTTTATTTAGGTTAATATAATCTTCTGCCAGGGCGTCTCCCGTACGACTCACTTTCGCTATTTTCGTAGTACGAGTCTGAACAGGTTGACTGATTGGTAAACACTAGATGGCCTTTTTTATCCAAAACAACGGACAAAATGTGGGTGATATCCCGGCATAAATGGCATGTGGCTGTTACTGGACTACCATGTATACTCAACGACCAGTGAGCAACAAAACGTTGGAAATTATTCCACATTTCGGCAGTTTTATAGCCCGCTTTCTCATTCCGTGAAATAGAGAAAGCATTATCGCTAGTATGGGAGCTCGAGACATCAGGAGTGAATACGTGCATCAAGCTAACATTGTGAATTCCTGAATATAACAATAAATCTTAGCACACTTGTTGCCTTACAACCTTGCACCGGGCAGAAATCGCTGCAAAGAAGGCTTGACGACGCAGCACGAAGACAAATCCGATTGCCTTCTTTTTAACAATTTAAGGGACTGCCTTAAAGCTGAGAGCCGCGTAAAGGACATTTAATACAGTTCAGAACTTGAAAATTTGCTATTTGTCATTGTCCGCTGATCAACAGGGACAGTACGGCTAAATGTACTGAACAGCACTTCTTCAGCTGTCTCTCGTGAACAGCTTCTATGCAATGTCTTGGCTACTTTTTCTCTTCTAGAAAACGGAAAATCCGGGACGCTCTGCTTCGCACAGTTGTCGGAGCTCACGACACTCCTCAGGTGAACGCACTTGTCCCGCAAATACAGCGTTCACGCAGAGAAACACCGCGTGGCGACGCAAACAGGGCTGCTTCTCGCGCGTGCGCCACGCACCGCGCTGACGCGGCCGCCGGCCGGAGTACCACAACTCCCAGAGTGCATCGCGGCGGCGGTGGCGTAGCGCAACTGCTTGTGAAATCGGTCTATTAAATGCCACTGGAGAAAGTGAGTTCAATACTATGGAAAGTTCCGCAACGTTTTCAGTACTTTTGATGCTCATTTAGGCGCGTTCCCTTCGCGAGAACAGCACTTTCGATGTAGCCGGTCGTATTTCGCGCTATGGAGTCCCTTGTTACGTCATTCACGAAGTTAAAATTCTCACGTGTGAGTGTTGGGTGTTATTCGCAGCGACTGGGGAAGGCAGGTCTAACCAATCCGATTTTCTAGGGCCAGCGATGACTCATTTACAGGGCATGGACGGCAGCGTTTCCACTTGGGCTCCGGGGCTCCATCTTGGAATCGCTAACATTCAATGCGCAATAAAGTTTATTCTCTCTCTCTCTCGCTGGGACAGAAGCCGCCTGCTTGGTTTGGCGTGCTCATGATGTTTTCTTTTTTTCAATTGGTTACTGGTTCAGCCACCTTCCTCAAGTCAAAGTGATGCAAATGACATTCGAGCGCTTTATACTGCACGATCGTGAAACTTTATCCGCATATTTCTTTTTTTTTTAATAAAAGTTGCGTCTTCAGACAAGCAATCCAATGGATGCGGTTACGTTTTAAATGCAGCTGAAAGGGACACTTAAAGAACAATACGAAGTCCAGCACTATTGAGAGGTTAATCTCAAGATTCCAAATCAGCCACTTCTACGGAGTGGAGAGCTTGAAAAGGGAAAAAACTCTGCAAATGCGAGAAACTGCAGCGACACCTCACGAGAATTTCACTGACTGCGTATGGTCACGTGAATGCTTCGTTGGCCACATGATGGAGGAAGGAAAGAACTCAGGAGAGGCGGTTACGTCATAGTTACGGCGCGCCCCAGCTCGCCCCTACTTGGCTGCCGTCTCAGCACGCTTGCCCATGCGCAGCAGACAGTGCAGCAGACGACGCCGCTGCGCCCAGCGTTACAATTGGCTGCCACGTCGTCCAAAGACTCCCAGTAGTCCTTGCGAAAGCGCGTGACTTCCGACACGCATTTTGGGGCGCAGCTCGGATAGCGAGGGCCTCTCCTGTGTTTCTGCATTAAAATCCCAGCTCAGTCTTCCCACACTGGCCTGCCGTCGCAAAATCGCCCGTCTTTCCTTGTATCACAGATTTTTTCACACCTTTAACCACGATGTCCCCCGTATCACACGCGCTCATCGGATATCTCGTAACTGCCACCCAAACGCTGTCTACCCCGAGAAATCTCGTACTGTAACATATCAGCAGTCTTTCTTCCTTAGAACAGCCAACGACTGGAATGGCCTTCCATCCGAGGTGGCGACCGTCATCAATCCAGTCCTTTTCAAATCCGCCATCGAAGATCATCTGTGTCCAAAATAATAGAATTTTGTCAGCCCACCCCTCATGTAATGTCCTTCTGGACCTTTGAGGAATAATAAATAAATAAAATAAATAAATTTTGCTTCCTTCATGGTTGGCCACGACTGGCTCAGCGATGTCACGAACAGCGTAATCTCGGCGCGGACAAACAGGAGCCATCGTCGAAATAGCAAAGCCTGCCATTCTGGAGCGCCATGTACAGTGGAGGCCTGTCAGCATTATTAAATCGAAAGGCACCCCATCCTCATTTTCAACACATAAGTACCGGATGCCATACGGGTCTAGTGGAAATTCTTTCTTTAAGGTTCGCTGCAATACATCCCAAAAATAAACCCCTTCCCAACAGTGTAAAAATACATTGTCTATTGTTTCCGGCTTTCTGCAAATTAAACAGATAGATCCCCAAGGTAAAAATAATTCCTTTCCCTCTAAAAATTTTTTAACCGGTAAGGTTCCGGTGTGCAGCTTAAAAAAGAAGGTTTTTGTTCCTGATGGCACCTGCATGTTCTTAACTCTCTTTAAAACATATTTGCCTTGGCCACCACTGTACAAGGCCCTGTACAAGGGCACCGGGAAAACTACATCGCACAAAGCACGGTACAGTTTCTTTCGTTTCACAGTCGACAGAAAGTCATTTGAAAAACCGCGCGGAAAGAAACCTTACACTGGCAACGATTTCCCGGTAAAAACCGGTGACCCTACTGTAAACCTCAGCAGTTCCGACTATGTACTATGGAAGCAGATGCCGCAGCCTAACTTGGCATACGGTACGCAAAAACGGGTCTCTTGTGTCCCGAAGAAACAAAAAACGATTGACCAGCTGTCTCAGAAACAAATGGCCCAGTCCCAGCCCGCCGTCTTGAACCCGTCGGAACAGATTGGTCCGGCTGCAGCGCTCCCATTCAGACGACCAGATAAAGATGGCGAAAATTCGGTGTAGCTTTTGAATACTTAACCGTGAACAGTGCAGCACCTGCATGACGTACCAGAGCCTGCTGATAAAGAACAAGTTGCAAACAGTGGCTCTGGCGAAAATGGACAAGGTCGTTCCTTTCCACTTATCCGCTCTCTCCCGTATCTCTTTAATCTGTCCTGTCCAATACTGTTCACTGTTCGCCTATAATTGGGACGAGTGGTAATGCTTTTCAGTAGTTATATATGCTAACATTTTGAGTTCAGCGGCAGTTTCGTGCGTATATGTCGCGAGTTCTGTTCTCTAAATTGGTAGATCGCTGGCTGGTTAGAGTTGGCACAGCTCAGTAAAAGATGAAACAGTAAAGGCAACATCTGAACGCCACAACGCCACGGTAAATCTTTACTCGGCAGCAATTTCATGGTGCACAGTACGTTGACTCGCCCTTCGCGAACGAGTTAACTGGTGTCCTGATGCACTATTATTCGTATTAAAAAGATGTGTAGCTTCCCTAGAGCACTCGTCGATCATTCATACCGTAGTAGGACTGCCATATAAAGTGTTGAGACTAATGTGTCGCCGTCGACCGCGAAGGTTTACGGGATCTGACAGAAGTGTTTTCCTTTAACAGAAGCATCGCTCGTTTCTGCGAACCGCTTTGTCTTGGAGGTTGTTGTGCTGAAATAGATGTTGCAAAAAGTGAATGGCGGTTCCGAAGGGCATAAAATATATTCACACAGCAATAAATTAATGTTTAGGATAAATTGCGACAGTTACCATGACATTCTCTTCTTAAACGCATTCTACGGAAGTGCATGACTTCGCTGAATGGTATAGACTATTCAGAACCCCGCGGCGGTCGCATTTCGATGAATGCGAAACTCCAAAGCCTCATGCACTGCGCGATGTTAGTGCACTTCGCTTTGGGATGTCGCGATGTCAGTGCAGTTGCTTTGGGACGTAAAATCTATTGAAATCAAATCAAATATGCTGTATGAATGCAACGCAATAATCTCCAAAGTGTACACTTTACGTATCGGTTATGTACAAGGTCTGGCTCTGTGGGCGGAGCACAGCGCACTTTCTTGTTTGGTTGTTTTTGCTTATCACTGGTTTGCATGAGATGCGAGTCACAGGTCACTATATATATGGCTCCGCTGCAGTACAAAAGCTAAGAAAATAAACAACCTCCAACTCCTTCAGGCCCTAGAGGGAGTGCGCTCGCAGTTTTACTCTTTACCGAAGGAGGCGTTTCACTCCTTAGGGAATTTAGGCGGAGTAAACTGCTGCTAAAGAGAGTGCAGTAGCCGGTATACTCTATCATAGAGAGTATCAGTTCTTAGAGTGTATAATTCAGAGACTTCATTCGGGACTTCCTCATCAACACGACTTTTCGCGCAGGACACACGTTGGCAGTGCACGCGAAGGGTAATACGAGGTCTGTTAGAAAAGTATCCGACTATTTTTTTTTTTGCGAACACCTAATGGATATGAAACAAGCGCGCTTGCATCAGGCGACCTTGAACCTTCGTGCGCATGCATGAATTTTTTCCCGCCTGCCGATAGCGTCAGTCGCTGGGAAGCAGCGTTTGAGTGAGGCAGTCTGCAGTGCTCTCGTCGGTTTTTTATTGCAAGGAAAATGGCGGAGTGAAAGGAGCAGCGCTACTGCAACAAATTTTGCCATAAAGTTGGCGACAGCCGAGTGGAAACCATTCGAAATATTCAGACGGCTTTCATGAAGATGCTATGAGCAGCACACAGTTTAAGCAGTGTTACAATTGTTTTAAAGATGGCCGCACATTGGAGGAGAACGAGCCACGCTCCAATCGGCCATCAACATGCCAAAATGACCAGATCATTGCCGAACTGAACGCTATGGTGATGCGGGACTCGCGTGACTATCCGAGAAATTGAGGAACAGGTGGACATGAGCAATTTCACCACACATTTCATTATCACCAAAGATTTCGCCATGGAGAGAGTTGCGGCGAAATTCGTGCCGAAGCTGCTCACGGTGGAGCAAAAGCAGCTTCGTGTTGAAGTCTCACAGGACATGCTGGATTCCGCAAACAGTGACCCCGACTTCATCAACATCATAATCACTAGTGACGAGTCTTGGGTGTACAGGTACGACCCGGAAACCAGATCCCAGTCGTCAGAGTGGAAGCATTCCACGTCACCAAGACTTAAGAAGGCCCGCCAATTGCGCAGCAATGTGAAAGTGATGCTGACTGCTTTCTTTGACGCCCTCTGTGTGGCAGACCACGAGTACGCACTCTACAGGGTCAAACAATGACCAAAGAGTACTACAGGGATGTCCTTCGTTGCCTACATGATGCTGTGCGGCGCAAGAACCCGGAGCTGAGGTCAACAGGAAATTGGCGCACCCATCGCGCCAATGCTCCTGCACATTCCTCGCACTCGAATCAGATTTTTTGGTGAAAAACCAGACTCCTGTAGTTCAACAGACTCCTTACTGTCCTGATATGGCCCCTGCGATTTCTGGCTGGTTCCCAAAATCAAAAGGCCATTGAAAGGAGCGCGATTTCAGACAAGGAAGAACATTATGGCTGCAACGACAGCTGAGCTAAACTCCATTCCGAAAAGGGCCTTTTCGGAATACTTCCCACAATGGCAGCACCGCTGGGAAAAGTGTGTGGAGTCCCAAGTAGACTACTTTAAATATGACTAGGTTTGCAACGCTCCAGTTATGCAAGTTTTTTTTCAACGGCCAAAGGTCGGATACTTTTCTAACAGACCTCGTATATGAGAATCAGCCTACCGTAGCTCCACGCTCCCATTTATTTTCAATTTGTGTCCCTTTCCTACGTAAAGTATGAAAGGGAGAGTATGAAATACACGTTATAAGCATGAAATACACGTTATTGTGTATTTCCTTCCCTCACTAGGCACACTAGGGATGAGCAACTAAAAAAGTCCCGAACATAGTCACCATATCTGATTGATCCTCTTGCCCAACAACCAATGTAGGTGATTGAGGCAGTGTCACGTAAATAGACACACACTAGTGATTATATGATTTCAAAGAACAATCATATCTTGAGAATCGCACCCCGCCACGTAGCTCTGGTTTGCACATATTTTTAACTACTCTGCTAATATCCGAAGAATTTAGCTTTCAGCCTAATAACATGCTGCTACAATGCTTTTAAACCTCATTATTATTACGCAGTTCTGAATGTCATTGTGAATACTCGATCATCTTTCGGTCTTCGAAACAGATGAGCGAAAGAGAAGATGGCTGCTTGTACGTTGCGGTGAGTTAATCGTATGGCGATTCGAGATACGAAGAGCCGTGCCGTTCGTGGACGCATAAGCGATCGTCGAAATGGAACAGAAACTGAGGCGTCCAACTTCAGCACCCACGGTGCAAGCCGACTGCGCTCGCTCCCAGGAGCTAGGCATAGGCGCGGCAGAACAGGCCGTCCGTCGCCGACTGCAGGCAAGCTGCCGGGGTACTCAATGCGGCGGCCATCGGAACTGTGGCGCGAGCATATGGGCACACAGGGCGCATCGGGCCCCTCTTGCACTGCTGTTTCGGGCTGCACGGGAAAGAAAATGGGGGGGAACGGTAGGGGGAGGGCGATAGAGTGGCGTTCGGAAATACGACTGCGAGAGGTGAGCCGGGTCCGGGCAATCGAGCGAGGTGCACATCACGGGGCGCCCCCTCTCGGGAAGTTAAACAGGAAACAAAGCGCCCGCACGCGGGGCCGGGAGCGGAGTTGGGTTAGGTTGTATACGTCGTCGCGCGGCGGCCCGAACGTATGGGGTCTCTCCGGGGATGGAAGCGGGGAGCGATCTGCAAACAGAACCCCTCCCACCGATAAAGAGATTGAATGAGCGCGCGCCTGCGCTCGCATGCACTTGCCGAGGGGCAGTTAAAGTGTAGTTTGCATTGTGCACCCGGCGGCCGCGTTTGGCGGGAGGGGCTCCGGCCCCGGAGCAGATGGCTGGTTAGGCTTAGCGGGAGGCTCGCGACTGCTGTCGCCTGCTGTATCGCTGTCGTCTGCCCGCTCTCCGGCGCGGCGGCGTCGAGGAACACGGCGCAGAGGGGGGAAGCGGTTGTTTGAGAACCACGACGAGCCGCCCAAGCTCCGTGTTGGGGTTGGAACGCCCTCTGCTGTGGTCGCCTGACTCGATGAGGGGGCGCCGGGGGGACGCGTTCCGCCGCCATTGTGGTGCGGGTGCACGAGCGAAGGGCTGCCGCTGCGTGCTGCCGTGCACCTTGTTGCCGTCGCAGATCAGATGGCGGGAGGTCGCGTGTCGGGGTTCGCATCGCTCCCGATTCAATTGCGGGACGAAAGCGCCCAAACAGAGCGGCCGCGAGGGGGAGACGGGGGCGTCGTGGTTCGCGCCTAATTTGTCGGCCCTGCAACGCGTCCGCATCGCGAACGAGGAGAGCCGGCGAACTCCCCACGTATTGCGGTTGCACACTCGCGTACTCAAATTTCCCAGTTGTATTCAAGCGCAGCGAGCGACTCACGATCGCTGGCCGACTAATCTCAGCCAGATTTTCCTCCTTGGTTTTAATACAGCCGCTCTGCAGGTGCACTATACCCTGTTCGAACTTACATGAAAGAGTTTTAGGCATGCAGTGTGTTTAGCTCTTACTGCCGGCAAACTTACGTGGCCATCGTTCCCAAACCGCGGTGAATTTGAGGCCGAAGCTAAGGTTAAAATTTTTGTCTGAAATGTAATTGTATGTCGGAAAAACAAATGGAAAGCTTCCCGAGCGCCCAGAGCTGGAACAAGACCAAAGGCAGAGGGCCGGAAGCAGCTAGCTATTCTCACGCTTCAGAAAACTCTGCCGTCAGCACAAATAAAAACGGAGTGTCTGCAACTGATATTTGTAGTAAAAGTCAAGGCGCCAAAAAATCACACACACACACACAAGACAAGAGAACGGGACAGAGCGCCCTAGAAATGTAGCTCAAGAGAACTTCTTGCTGGGCTAGTTGGAAATTCATTGTAAAAGTAAAGGCGCCAAAAAACCACACACACACACAAGACAAGAGAACGGGAGAGAGCGCCTTTTAAAGGCGCCAAAAAACCACACACACACGCTCTGTCCCGTTCTCTTGTCTTGTGTGTGTGTGTGGTTTTTTGGCGCCTTTACTTTTACAATGAATTACCAACTAGCCCAGCAAGAAGTTCTCTTATGATATTTGTAGCATGCGCCAAACAGCTGAAAAACACAGCGCACCTTTGACACAGGGACGAAGAAAAGACAGACACTACGGGGCTGACTTAAACTAGTTCTTGAAATTTTGAAGCAAGAAGAAGACTGCGTCGGCTCTCCCTCGATTTCTCTAACAAAACGTCAACTGGAGTATTTGAGCCAGATCTCATTTGAGTGATTCGGTCTTGCTGGTATTTAAAGGTTTTAGGCCCCTGTTTTCACCTTTCAGCTTTTTATTCGCCCCTTTTGGCCTTGTTGTTTTCTGGTTTCCACTCAACTTTTTACTTTTTAACGCACCTTTTGCCACTTTTATTGCATCTTTTTTTGATGATGTTGCCAGATGCTTGAATGTTTCATTTGTTGTCATGTGCCGAGGAGCGACTTCACCCGTTAGCACTTCCTTGTATTTTCGTTTGTGCGCTGGTGCAGCCTTGTCATCTCGCGTCTTTTTTCGCCTTCGTTATCTTGCGCGCCAAGCAAACTCGGCAGCTGTTCCCCATGTTTCCCCGGCTATTCTTCTATATATATAGGGCGTCCCAGCTAACTTGGACCAAGATTTAAAAAAAGAAACTCAGCGTTCTTCTGAACTGAAATTGCGTGGATATTGTTAGGGTTTATCTAAAGTTACAGCACTATTTTTTCGGTCCTCCTGTTTAAATAATTAGTCGAGATAAAAAAATTAACTTTTTAAATATAGCTTGAAATGTTCAGGTGTCAATAGGAAAGTTGTGGAGCTCCACAAATATTTTCCAACCCAGCCACTTCCAACGAGGTGGACTTAGCGTGGCCGTTTTTATTCGTTAAAAATCAAAGCCCGCGGACTTTAAAAAATACCACGTGACAGCGCGCTCCATGCGCCCGAATGCGCCGCGATTACAGCGCCCTCATCCATGCTTCGTAACAACCATCACTCGCTTCGCGCCTTTCGTGCTGCCCAAGACAGGGCTTCGCGCTGTGCTTGGTTCGAAAACTAGCGTCAGTGGGTACGGGCGGCAGTTGAAAGAAAGCACGGCTCCCTTTTCTGCGGCGATAATTGCGCGGTCACTTTAGCAGAATGCATGAGGAGGAACGATGGCAATCTCATGAGTTGGAATTCGGGAGCAAGATCCCAACAAGCAAAGACACATATAACAAGCCTGATAACGTCGTGTGAATTACGCTGAAGAACAGGAGCCGCGCTTTCTTTCAATTGTCGCCCGAGCCCACTGGCGCTTATCTTGGAAGCAAGCACAACGTGAAGCCCTGTCTTGGGCAGCACGAAAGGCCCGGAGCGGGTGATGTTTCTTACAAAGCACGGATGAGAGCGCTGTAATCGCGGCGCATCCGGGTTCACGAAGCGCGCGGTCACGTGGTATTTTTTAAACTCCGCGGGCTTCCGTTTTCCCCCAATAAATTCGGCCACGCTAAGTCTATCTCGTTTTAAGTGCCTGGGTTGGACAATATTTGTGGAGCTCCACAACTTTCCTATTGACGCCTGAACGTTTTGAAGCTATATTTAAAAAGTTAATTTTTATCTTGACTAATTATTCATATAGGAGGACCGAAAAAATTGTACTGTAACTTTAAATAAACCCTAACAACATCCACGCGATTTGAGTTCTGAAGAGCGCTTAGTTTTTTTATAAATCTTGGTCCAAGTTAGCTGGGACACCCTGCAATTAAAAACTATTTGAAGTAAGCGCTGTAGTGACCGTCTTCTTTGTCCCTGTATCAAGGTAGCGCTGTTGTTTAGGTGTCATGAATTATCACCTAGCCCCATCACCAACGCTTGCACTCAACCACACATGCAAGAAATCGTGCAAGGTGTCAACGTGTATTTTTCCTGTTTCCATTTTATGCATCCTTCATACCTTCCCTCATGGCACGGTTTAATGCGTCCAACTTGTGTGAGACAGTTAATGCGCATTTCCTTTCCCCATCCTGAACTTAACTCTATCTTCACTCTCTAGAGACTAGATAAGCGCGCTGGTAAGAGACAGCGCACTTTAAGAGCACTTGCAGAGCCCAATAGTATTGTTCCTACAGAAACACTGGCTCTTGTATACGACTGCGTGAAATCACTGGTGGCGACGCATGCTAGATTGCAGAGTTAATATACTGACTATAAAGCGAAAGTAGCGGTCGCGTATCCTCTCCACATTCTTGATGTGTGTGGCGGTTATTAACGGCTCGCGGCAGCAGTATACTGCTCTGATGTGGACCGTAGGCATAGCTGTACTGATGAGGCAACACAGATCTTTTCAGATGCCTCCATTCTAACCGGCACCATGATGGCCCGTTATTACCACTGAACTGAAACCTCCAGACAGCATTCCTGAAACGTTTTTAAAGTCGGAATGCTTAGAGGTACAAAAATAGGCTCTTGAAACCAGTGGTGGTCCTAAGGGAAGAAGGAGGCGGGTGCGGGGGCAGTCGCCCCCCCCCCCCCCCCCCCCCCCCCCCCGCCAAAAAAAAAGCCTTTGAACATGTTCCCGAACGTCCGTTTTCGGGCTCTCACAGGGCGAGATGTAATTTTTGACGTAGAACTGGAAAGCTTTTGCGTTTGTGATGAGTCAAGTAGTCCTTTACTTTGTACGTTCATCGTGTTGGCGCCTGTCTTAATTCACACAATTCTACGTTCTACAGGTTATACTAGTAAAATTCGTAGTCATTACTGTCGTCACCGTTCGCCTGTCCTATCTGGTTTGATCGTTCTGCTCGCCCACGATCTCGGCGGAGGTGCAGGATGATGGGTATAGATTCCCGCCGAAGTGTATTCACCCTAATTCTATGAACACTCTTTCTGTGTGTGCAAACACGTTTTAGCTATTTTAACACAATTGTGCAACCGCATTTTTCTCCCCAAAACTCCTTCCCAAGGCATAGTAGCTTGTAAGTGGGTTTTATGGGTCGGCTGAAATCTCTATTATGTTTTTTTCTTGTCCATTAAAGAGTTTTCACTTCAGCTTTGTAAGCTTTGTTCAACGTCAGCTTTATTGAAGCATATCTAACTTCCATTATGAACGCAAAATTTCCCGTAATTCCCCTTTCGCCTCAGATTGACTGCACTGTTAGCGTAAGGGGTTGGACCAGCTGCTATTGCTTGGAATTGGAGGAACAGCGCGAAATGACGACTGTATTACATAAAGTGTCTCTAAAGAGGTAAATTGTGCCTCGTCCCGTCGCAGGCACTGGAAAAACACGTGAGAGCCCATATAAACGGTCGCGATCTCCGATCGCCTTTGTGGGTTTTGTAGCGCATCGTTCGTATCTGCGTTTTATCCGAAAGTTTAACTGACTATACCCAGCAGCGCTTATCTGTGGGACGGAGAGCAGCTGAAAATCATTAATCTTATTAGAGGAACTCCTACATAGCGGATTCACGTTCGTATTTCTATGGTTCCCCTCTCAAAGTGCAGCCGCAGGTAACACGGCTGCGGACTCTTGCTCGGGAAGCTCGGTCGCACGTACCGTCAGTGAGAGCCCCAACGGATGATACTTTTGCAAAGCAGCTTGTGGCACAACACTTTGCTTTGCTCCGACTTGTTCTTTACGCGCCTACAATTGGGATACACGGGGTCCGTCACGAGCGAAGCTATACTCTCGAGCACCGCCTGCACACTGACTCCGCTACACGCCGGCACTGCTGCACAGAATTCGTCGTGGAGAGTACTCTATGTGCTCGAGCTCTACTGTTGTGGGTGACTTACAACAATTTGTGGTACTGAGCCGATATCTTTTGCATGGGCGTGGTACTCAAGAAGAGGTCTTAGTCGACAGGTTGGTGCATGCTGATGGAAACGACTGAACAGCGCTAAAAGACAGGATGGAAGAGAAGAACACAGACACGTGCACATATGTCTGTGTTCTGCTCTTTCGTCTGGTCTGTTAGCGCTGTTCAGTCGTTTCCATCGAGTGTAATACTTTTCTGCGCTGCCTGAGGATACATGGCTTGTCTCTATATGCAGGGTGTATCGCCTAAGACTTTGCACAATTTTAAAAAATAGTCTTTTTGAGTTAGAACACTGTTTTTTTTTTTTCGGCATGTCATTGTCAGCGGTGTAGTACATCAAACTACAGCTAAGCCGTGCTAACTAGCAGGCTGATTAATATTGAATAGTTAACTTTTTAGCTATTACGGTTGGGCTCCTTAATTGTTGAGAGGTGCGTAGCCCACTGTAAGTAATATCCATATTAGTTTTTAGAATTTCGAAGGTGCGGTTACCCTCGGCACTGTGGCCCAACGCTATTTCGACGAGTTACGTGCACTGGAGACGTTGCTTTGCCTGCAAGCTTCTCGAAAGTGCTCGTATTTTGGCGTGATGCAGCCAAAATGTGCTGCGCCACAGTGCTGAAGGTTACCGCATTTTCGAAAGCCTAAAAAGTGATATGGATATTACTTGCGGTGGGCTGCACGCCTCTGGATAATTAAGGAGACTAACAGTTGTAGTTACAAAGTAAATTATTTAACATTAGTTAACCAGCCTGCTAGTTCGCAAGTCTTAGCTGTATTATGATGAGCTACATCGCTTACATTGCTATGCAAAAAAAAAAACGCTCTTCTAAGTCAAAAAGCCTATTTTTAAAATTGTGTAAAGTCTTAGGTGAAACACCTTTTATAGACTGCGGCACTAAAGTGGTGTTACCTGAAGGTTCACGAACTAAGAGACCTGTGATAATAAGGCTCATTTTAGATTTCTTAGAGAAAGCAGTTTTTTTTTTTTTTCGACTGTGTTCTAAAGGCAGAGCAACTGCTGCCAACCAACCAACGGGATAGCACCTGAACTAGCTTAAACTGAGGGATTATCTGACGCACGTTTCTGCATACCAACCCCCGCCAAAATGCGGCGGAAACGTCCAGGTAGGTATGAAACCCGCAGCCTCGTGTTCAGCAGCATAAACCCATCAGCCTCAGTGTGCACTGCTAGGGTGGCATGTCCGAAAAGAAGCTTGTCGGTGGAAGGGCCCACCCCTTACTGCTGTATCGGTGAAGGGAATTAAACTTTGTGAAATTAAAAAGTGAAATCAAAGAAAGTAATTGACAGCTGTTAAAACAACAGGATGTAAATGCCAGATACACGCACAGAGCAAACTTTTCATTGTATTTTGAAACAGAAAACCACCCAATATACTTAAACGAAGCACCAATGCGTGAGTGGTGAGCAAAATATGAAAAACAAAAATCAGGGGGGCACTTTGTTGGCCTAAAGTGCGGTGAGGCGAAAGCGCGGTTTTTCTGCTTGTGTCACTGATGTGTGGTTAAGATGTTAAGCTTCGCCTCTAAGAGTGGAACACGACAGCGTCTTGCAACGCTGTCAGGGAGTCCACAGAACGCCATCGCCCGTTCGGCTCTACGCCTTGCTCGTCGGTAAACTGGTTTTTAAGGAAAGGAAATGTGTCTGTCGCACATATCTCTGTGGACGCCTGGACCTCGCCGTAACGAGAACGGAGGGAGATGGGAGTGAACGAAGACATAGTATTCACTAGACGCGCCTTTGTTCAATCCGAGCCATCGAGCTTGCATGGCGGAGTGGTTAGCGTGCTCGTCTCACACTCCGGAGACCCTGGTTCGATTCCCCAACTCGACGAATTTCCTACTCGGTTTTATTTATTCATCTGGTCTGACAAGAAAGGTTAATTAGGCTAATTGTATAATTAAGCAATTAACCAAACTCTGTCCCACTTGCTTGGAGCATCACTACACCATCCCTTTAATTGGTTGCATAGTCATTAGCCAAAGTACAATTGGCCCCGTTTGAAATTCGCGCACTGTGACATCACGGCCATTTCGACCAACTGAAACAAGGTAAGCGTAGCTACGGCGGCCATGCGAGGTCTCGCTTTGGCTGTCGGAGTGTTGCTTTCGCAACAAAAATTGCCGGGCGATTGCGCTCCGCTGAGAAACGCGCTAAATCCAGGGAAAGCTTTCGCTGTTCTGCTTCTTCCTAGCGCCCTCCGCTGCGCCCCAGGTCTGGCCGCCGCTGTGGTCAGTTGCTCCGCAGTCGGTGGGGACTTAGGGCCAGGAGGTGGTCGCGAAGTACTACGTTAGGGGGCCCAATCCTGTTCTGGTGAGAGGGTGCATTGTCGGCTCTGGTGGTCGGGAGCAGGTCGCACCTCAGGCCTGCAGTTATGCAATTTCATTAACACTGTGATTTTTTTTTACAGCAATAGCTGTTAATGTTACGTTTCCAGGGAAAAGCGTGTTTGTCGTCGTCGTTGTCGTCAAAAAGCTTCCGTGCAGTGGAACGTGAGCGGAGCGACGGAGACAGCCGGGGCCAGAGGGGCCGGGCGGTAGGGAACGTGGGAGGGCAACCGCTCCGACTGCAGCTTTCTGCGCATAATCGTCATCGCGTGCCAGCTGGCGTTGATTTCCCGCATTACTGACTGTGCATGCGCCGCTCGCAATTTTTTCTACGGTGGATAACTGTGGCGGTACAGGGATCCAAAGCACGGGCCTCTTGCATGCGAAGTGGATAAATTCATCCACGCCACCCGTGATGATGCAGGAGTGCAAGCTGATCCTGGCAACATTTAATACTAGAATCTAATTTAGTGAGGCCAGCCTAGCAGCCTTTATCGAGGAACAAAGGGCATTAGCTGTGATGTCATTGGGATTAACGAGGTTAAGGTGGCATGTGAAGCATGTATACAGTGCTAAAGGGTGCACGGTGGGCACGTACAGTGGTGAGCAGCCTTGTCTAGAACGCTCGGGCGGTGCACTTCCTTGCAAACAAATCCAGATTTTGTGCCAGCCTCTAGGGTCCAGCTGCAACGTTTGCACGGAAGTAGCGCCAGATAGCCTCGTAAACAAAGCAGGCACGAAAACTTTGCCCTGTAATGAGGGGCTGCTCTGTAATTTCGGTTTTTGTTACCAAGTGCGCACTGCTCAAGCGCTCTAGACAAGGCTGCTCACCACTGTACTACGCTGTCTTGGTTGAGTGAAGAGAGCTAGGATTGAGATTCTTGACCACTAATGATATAGCTGTCAACACAAATGAAACCTGGCATTAACGAGAGCGAGGCAGTTATAGTAATTATGCTAAATAAGAGGTGCAGATACACAGCTGTAGAGGCCAGTGGCAGATTGAAGGGGGTGGGGATTGGGGGCGGAGCGACTCACCCACCCCCCAACCCTTGCAGCGAGAAAATTTGCTTAAAAAAAACATGAAACACCATGCTTTTTTTTTTTGACGAAATATGTCCAAGATTCGTATTGCGCCAGTAGGGCCACCTCTCCAAGAGTCACCCATAAATCCAGGTACAGGCCACCGCGCTGCCATCCAGTCAATGAAGAGATAGTCGAAAGGCTCTATGAAGACGTAGATTCGGCAGTAGGTAAAGCAAACACTCAGTATACGGTACAGACGCGTGACTTTGATGCCAAGGTAGGCAAGTAGCCGGCAGTAGGGCACTATGGCATGGAATCGTAACGGGAAGTAATTAGTAGACTTCGCAGAACGAAATGCAGTTCAACCTATGACGAAGTCGAAGAGCACCAGTTTCTTTAATGTCGTTGTTTCGTTATATCCCTAGGTGCCCTTGTCACAAGTGTCGCGTGCCAACGGGTTTTTCTAACCCCGTTCAGGACGAGGGATAGCTGGCGTTTATTTCGCCGCTGATGTGTGCTGGCGTCGTTGTGGCCAACGTACTTGTGCTACCAAAACAGTTGTTCTCCAAAAAGCCGCCCAAACCTCGCAATGGGATGGCTGCTGCGCAACCGACCCACGTCTTTTCGTCTTGTCTTCGACGTCTGTTCCTGTCCACATAGATCTTCTAAGGAAGCCTTGGGCTCGCACACCTAGCACACACCAACCGAATATGTCAGCCTCGCCAATGTTCACTGGTTTCTTCCGCGACATGCATAGGCATCAGCGCCTATAGAAAACGGACCTTGCAGGAATATTGTAGTAGAGGACAAGGGAAAACGTATTCTGAATATTTAACCCTGTTTTCTTGGCGCTGAAGTTCATATGGACTGCGGTAGAACAAAAGCTTGTGGCTGCAATTCCGTCGCGAGTTCCCCACAGCGCCACTACACGGCTTCGCCCAGTGACAATAGTGTGTACCGGGGTGGCGAATCTATATAACATACCACAGGCCGCCAATGCGTTGATCATGGCGGCCTTTTAGTGAATCGAAATCATACGGCGTTTTGTTTTCACTGATGTCAATCACGCTGTCTCTGTGTAACCAGCTAGACGTTGATAAAGCCATGCATACCAAATACAGTGCCAAACCAAGCTACCACGCCACAAAAGCTAAAACTAAACTACACTTGGCACCTTAGAAGCACAGAGAGAAATATTCTGTCCCGTCCAGATTTCTGCTTTCGGAGAAATGTTCTACGCGGACAACTTCAGGCGGGAAAAAGTTTTGCGCATGATCAGAGCGCGTTATGTGTGATACTTTTAATTAGCCGCATCGAATGACTACGGAACTGCTGCGTACCATTGCAGAATTATATATTCAGCGAAGGTGTTATGGCCCGTGAAATTAATTTCGGATTCGTTGTATATCTCTTTGTAAAAAAATTCTACTTAGTGAAAACGAGATGTCAAATACATGGCCTTCTATGGGAGCCTCCAAAGAGAATGCTACTCTTTTCTTATCGCCATTATTTTGCTATACAGTGGTTCGTTATATCGGGGTTTGTAGGATCACTAATACAAGAGAGCTTAGTCTGTCTGGTTGGGGCATGTTAATGAAAACGACCGAACAACGCTATCAGATGGGACGGAAGTGCGTGCGCCTGTGGTGTTCTCTTCTGTCCCGTCTGTTACCGCTGTTCAGTAGTCCCCATGATCAATACCTTCTTCAGCAAACGGGAAGACATGCATGCAGAAGTGGACGTGCAGAATCCCGAATGGTGAGATCAAAAATGAAATATGCCTCATATATCTCGCGCATCCTGGCATTGCATGCAGGAAGTGGGGGTCAAGGAGGTCATTATGGTCTGGTCTCGAATTAGCCGACATTATAAGAGAGAGCGGAGGAATTAGTAAGGAAGGAACACACATACACGAGTCTGCGGCAAGAGGCAACGTAGAGGAATTCATGACCTCGCTGCCGGACAGATATTCCACTTTAACCGAAGACGACGACCTGACTTTTCAGAAACCAGGCATGGGTAAAATCAGATGTACTCACTGAGAGACAAAAAGGGCAATGTGATTATACCAACCCCCTCATAAATCCGCCCCAGTCGTCTTGGCGAACAAGCGGCTGAACCTCTGCCTCTTGAGGTCTGTTTTCCCTGGCGTATCAGCTCTGAGTGTTCTCGCATGAAGAAAATCCCTGACAATACGGGTCACCTCTCCAATGACAGCAAAGAACATTGCGCATCCTTGTTTCATGGCTTACGGACAGATTGAAACTGCCTAGCAGAGTTTGAGGTCAAGAAACGGCAGTTCGGAGCGGACGAAGAAGTATAAATGAAGCGCGTGCCTCCCATTTGTATGGCTATTATAAACACGGGGATAGAAACAACCAATGAAAAAAAGCCATGAGTACTTGATATATACTCAAAAGGATTAAAAGTTTGGGCTTGGACTAATTTTCGGCCTAAAAGACGCGGCAGGGAATGGGATCCCAGTCTCGTCTTCACTTTCTCCATTTTTAACTGCATAAAATGCAAGTAAACAATTACTTTAATAGTTTTTCTGACATGTCCCAACCCTTCTTCCTGACGCTTTCACCAGGCTTCTTTCTATGCTAAAGCAAGTCAGAATAAGCAACCCAAACTTTCGCGCTTCCATTCAAAAAGTGACAAAAAACGCCAACAAATAGTAAGGAAAATTGCGGTCTGACATAAGGCTAACATTTGTGCATGCGCCGAGGCAGCTCAAGCGAAGTTAATACGCATTGCATTTAGCAAGACTAACTCGCTGAAGCTGAGGATAAACCAAAGAGAGATTCTAAATGCGGCTACAGTAAATAAAAAAGATGAAAAACACTTCACGTTCTGCGCGTTTGTTCTTTCAGGAACTTCCCAACACCGACTTCGTCGACCGTGTGCAGCGGCGCAAGCGAAAACCGGCACGCCGCAGCAGCCGACTGGCACTCCCTTCAACAGCCCGCCACCTGTAACGCATCCACGTCGTCTCATTTATCCAATTACGCGTGAGCGGAAAACAAACGTCCCTTCACGGCGAAAGACAAACCGCACCGCCTCTCTTTGCGAGTGCGCCTGTGTCGGGGGCGGTCTGTGTTCCCAGCGCGTGGCTCGACACGCCGCGGGTGTTGCTTCCTCTACCGCCGCGTCCTGTTTCCCGTTTACCACCGAACCTCGCCGAGGGCGCTTCCACTTCGGTGACACACAGACGCAGCGCGCGACGCTGTGTGTGTTTGCCTCGCCGCGTTGAGCTCTGCGAAAAGGAAACGCTGCACTTTCACGGCGTTCCCTGCTTTCCCTTCCCGCAAAAATTCTCTCTTCCTTTACCGTCACTCAGCGGCGAACAAATAGACGCGAAGGGAAACGGACAACCTAAGCGGGAAGGAGAGAGCAGGCGCGCCGCACTTCCATCCCACCAGTCACTTTGTCCCCGCGTTCCTTCCTTTGATGCTTTTCGTGCCGTTTTACTATTTTCGGGGCCGCAAGACGCTCGTCGCTGAAATGGGGAGCAGAGGACAACTTCGGTCGTCTCTCCTCCCTCCGCCCCACCTCGCCCTCTTTGCGCC
This sequence comes from Amblyomma mixtum, assembly GCF_055824585.1. Taxonomy (NCBI): domain Eukaryota; kingdom Metazoa; phylum Arthropoda; class Arachnida; order Ixodida; family Ixodidae; genus Amblyomma; species Amblyomma mixtum. The sequence continues at coordinate 291,130,587 of NC_143014.1, forward strand.
AGTCCTCTCTTCCCTCCCTTCTGTCAACAGCTAGAGACGAGACGCGCCAGCAAGAACGCGGTAGTACCGGCTCTGCCCTCCGCAGCGCGGTGATGAATCCGCGACGAGACGACGTGTGCGTACGGTGGTGCTCGGAAGAAACCCGGCGGCCCAGAGCGTATTCGCCGACACGCAGAGGCAGGAGAAGAAACAAAAGCGCCGCGCCGACTGCTTACCGCCTCCCCTCTTCCCGCCGCCCAACAAATTTTATCTTCTTTTCCCTATCCAGAGCTGCCCTTTCCCCCTCATGCAATCCATGCCCTAGCGACCCTGCTCATGCTCGCTTTCCTCGCTGCGAAGGCGGGGAGACCTCATCGCTCCCTGCGGCGTCTCCCTGTTCCCCTCTTTCTTTCTCCGCGGGGCGCCTCAATCTGACAGCCCTCTCGAGAGACGACGGAAGAAAGGAAAAGCCCGCGCCAACCCAACCGCCGCTGCTCGACCGCCATGCACTGGTCCGCGCCTCCACCGCTCCTGCTCGGAGCTCCGTGAAGCTTTAGCTTAGAGCCCTATAATGCTCCCTCAATCCCAGCATCTCCGGCTCCTTCATCCCCCTGCCTTCTCGCTTGTCCCGTCTTCCTCTTTGTCTTGGCTTTCAAGCGGGAACGCCTTCCCTTTTCTCTCCTCTTGAGCACCTTAGAAACAAGACAAACCGGCAAGACGAACCCAGAGCCGGGAGGCCTCACTAGCCGCACCCGCATAAAGCCCTGTTTCTCGGCAGATCTCGCCTCCCTCCGCCACTCCGGGCTCGTCTCAGACAAAAACACACAGACAGGCGTCCGCAGCCGAGGCCTTCCCCATCCGCGGCTGCTCGGTCAACTTTGCCCGAACCGACACAGTAGTACATAAAGAGGCAATCCCCGCGCACCATTTTCTTGTGTCTTCCCGATCTCAGCGCCTCCGCGTAGCGGTGCGCAACGAAGAGACCCGATGTCGCGCTCCTTTCCCTCCACGCGCCGAGCACCGGAGCTGGTGCGGAAGGCATGCGCGCCCTCCCGCGCCCACCGGGCCGCCGACGAACGCACGCACATGCTCCTTGCAACCTGCTCTCGGGCGAGGAGAAGCGGGCCGCTATGGAAAGCCCGACGCTGCTGCTCCTGCAGTGGCAGGAAGCGCCGCCTCTTCTCCCTACGTTCCAACTTACAGTCGGGAAAACAAAAACAAGCTCTTCCCCCAAGCGGCCGCGATCCACTCCCGCTTCTCCCCCGCTGAGAGAAGAGGAAAAAAGTGGATAACAAGGAGGCGAACTGTAAAGGACACAACCGCCTCGCTCTCCCTCCACACGCTTCGCTAGCGTGAGAAAGGGAAGCGGAAAGAGAAGACGCAACAGAGAAGGAGCCGCCCGCAATCTGAAACTCGACTCCGAGGCCTCCTCTCCAGTGCGCCATCCTCCAGGAAATGGGAAACGTTCAGGAGAAAAAAAAATGCCGCCATGAAAGCAAAGCAGAAGAAAAGGAAAAGAGAAACCCAGACCACTCTCTCCTTTCTCGCTTGCTTGCCGACTCGAGCGTCGCCTTCCTCATCTTCGAGTTGTTCTCTCTCTCTTGAGTTCTTTTTGTTCTTGGCGGTTCACTTTCCCTTCCTTTCGTTACACTCTTTGCTTTCGCATAATACTATATGCGACGTTTCCCAGACGCGTTCTATGTGGCTACGCCGCTTATAAGGCATCTGCTTTCGCAGTACCGCTTCTCTCGCGCGCATCTTTTTAGTTTCTCAATCGCAGATTTTCCTAGCTTCTTTGAGCCCTCCTTGCCCTGTCAAGATTTTTTTTTCTCTCGCCTCCCATCGAAACCGTGTTTGCGCCTTTCCAAACTACATTACGCGGCATTTTGAAAGTGCACGCTAAACGAAGAAGCCGGTTATACGACAGCTCGTCTCGTTGCCACACACTCCCACTTCTATCTGTATTTGCTCCTCTTCCTAGCCTCGCGCGTTCTGCAGTCTTTCTTTCTCCATCTCGCCACCGCATCCTTCCCCCCTTGCTTCCGTCCGGTCACTATCTGTTTTTACCCCGTCACTTGCTTCCCTCTTTCCTCTTTTGTGCTTGGGCTTCCCTCGGTGACCGCGGCGCTTTCCCGCACCGACCGACCAATGAGGGCGCTTCGGTGGTGCGCCCGGCTGCTACCGCGCGTGTCACACTCTGTGTGATGGTAGGCTGGGCGCGCGGGGGGTAAGAGGAGGCAGCAGTTCCTCCCGCTCTTCTTTTTTTCTTTCTGCTTCTCGCGGTGAGGGAGAGCGGAGCGCTCTGCTGGCTCTGTTGGTAGCGCGAAGCGAAGCGGCGAGTCGACGTGTACCTCTCGTCGCGGTTGCGCCGCTGCCGCCGCCTCTGACGCTTCGGCTCAACTGCTGATCGACGGCGGGACCGTCGACGACGCTTCTCCGTCGCCAGGAACAACACGAGGCGGCGGCGCTCGCTGCGTCCGTGCGCTCTCCGTCCGGGACGCGTCGTGTGCGCGTGTGTCGGGAGCTGCTGGGCCTCCCCGCCTGGTGCGGCTCCGTTGCTGCTGTTTCTGCGGCAGCGCCGGCTACGGTCGCTACGGTGGATCTTTCGTCGTCGGCGTCGGCAGCGGTTGCAGGGGCTGACCCGTCGTCGTTGACGCCGAAGGTGAGCTGCCGCTGGCCGACGGCGTCCTGGCGCATGCGTGCGTGTTTTGTCAGCGGAGGAAAAAGATTGCCGTGGCGGTCTTTTTCTTCCCCTGCTTCGATCATTAGCTGCTTTTCTTTGCTTCGTTATTTCTGTCATGGCTTGGTTCTGTTACGCTGTTCCACAGTTACGCGCCTTTCTTAATTGTTTTTACGTAAGTAGGCAACTTTTACAAGCCGTGCACAATTTCATTTTTGAATTTATTTTGCCTTAAACCTAAATCGTCATCAATTAGCAACAATGCTCTTACTTACTCTAAAACATGTACAATTCACTCAGCTGTTTGTGAACTGTGAAGAGGGTCAGTGGTGGATGGGCTTAGGAGATCGTGCGGTGTTGAGCAGAAAGCGGGAAACTCGAAACGGCAAAGCAGCAATGGTAATGCGCGTGTAAAGAGGCAGTCCTGTCCGCTTCATGGCCTCTTCTTTTTTCCACTTATCCTTTTATAGCGGCTGGTTAATGTGCTTGTCAAGCGACTTACATTCGTGCATATATTTGTTCAGTAGGAGCGGAATAATTAACGTCGAGTCTGGGCGGGATTGAGCGAATGCCGAAAGCGGCATGGATACTTCAAGAAAGTTTCACGCTCACCCTTTCGCCGAATCTGCAGGAAACAGCATAAGCCGAAAAAAAAGTAGTGTTTGGGGTCGCCTCGGCGTCATCAATTTACAGGAAGCTGCCGATCTGTTCCAAAGAGATCAAATTGCATGAGGGCTACATATATAGTACAACCTCTGTACTTCTGATTTCGCGAGCCCGGAGAAAATCTGCGAATTAACCGAATGTGTAATTATCCAAGGGACAAAGAAATAAAACCGCACCAAAGTGCCCCATACCGAAACACCTTCATTTCTTTTATAAAACTCTAATGGTAGATTCTTTCATGTAATAAATTTGTGAAGCAATAGCTATTTTTCACAGTTCCGCCAACTGGTGTAGGGCACGCACGCTGTAGGATGAACCAACACATACGACCTCTAGGATACTCAGGGCATGCATCAACAGCCTCCCCACAAGCACAAACGCCCGCTATAAAAATTAGCGCGTTTTGCGCACACGTCGTAATGTTGAACCATTACAGGGTCCAAAATAGCTCGAATAGCTCTGGACAGCAGGGTTTTCGACGTGCAAGAAATGAAAGCAAAGAAAATGGTGGAGTGCAGAATAAAATTAAAAAATAACATTCCGTCGTACGTTCTCGCCTGATGGTCACAGTGATGAGTACGGCGACTTAATAAGTTTAGGTTGGACGCCAGCTTCAATCATGATATACAGTGGCCAGACATTTGAGTCGCTCAACCACCATCATCATCACCCCATCTCAGTAGCCCTGCAGACACGCGAGCTCAGCTACCTGTCGGAATCAACCGAAGCGTGGCCGAATTGCTACGAATTAACGACTGTCACGCCATAATATACTGCATACGTTTGACGGGACCTGATGTGGTGTCCGAATTATCCAGTTTTCCGAATGTAACTGTGGTCGATTTAACAATCGTTTAATATATATATATATATATATATATATATATATATATATATATATATATATATATACACACACACACACAAACGAAAGAAGACAAGACTCATCGCAACCGAGGAAAGCATAATGACTTGTGGTTTTGACCAATGATAAATTAATAGTGTGATTACTTTATGACTGAACCATAATTGATTACAAAGTAGAGGGAAACCCAGCCACATGCCACCGGTGGAGTCCGAACCCACGGCCTCCTAATTTCGCGTACGGTGCTCTACCAATTGATCTTCGGCAGCAGCTACTTCTGCTTTCTCTCTCTTCTACTCTGAGACACAATTACGTTGTGGGTAATCTAACCTTGTGAGTGTTAACCAGCGCCAACCACGTCCATAACAGCGGACGTAGTACGTCTTCTACTGTCGACAAGTGTAACATGAAACGTGATCGAACGATGAGGGCGGACGCTGTGCGAGAACCTTTTTGAGTTACTTCCCTGGCAGCATCGAACATTAGAACAGTGTTACAAAATGCTATATAAGTTGCTATAATGTAATATGTTACATTGAAACGTTACATTACTGCTAGAAATTAAATACAACGGTACACGTTATATCAAAAACATTAGTTTAACTTTGAAAGTAAGCATTGTAATGCCGACATTTAAACGTAAATAAATGTTGGAAATTAAGGAATAATGTTATATATAGTATACTAAGCATCGCTTTAATGTTCCAATCAAACAATATTTCAATATAGTCTTGTAAACGCTATTACATTGTTTGAATCATAACTATAAAACAACATTCCAAACATATTTCAAGTACTGGGTCCTAGTACTTCACAAACTGTTTTCACACTAATGATGTTTTTCAGCTAGCCGTACTTTGCAACTAACTCTCCTAGATTGCGCCCGCCATACACTGCATGCACTGCTACAATGTTTTGTTAGAAATCTTTGTTTACTACCCATTTGCCACTATAACTCACAGGACACCCATTGCAATCGTATATCTAAGCTTGACGCAGGGGTATTCGTTCGGAGGTGAGGGATACACGTTGTATGTCGCGCTGTATACAGTGATGCGCAAGGGTCGCCCTCGCTGATGGCTCTTGTGTTGCTTTGTAACTTGCGTACCGTCACAACTGGCAGAGCTGCATGCTCGTGCAGGGTTGCCTCACTACTTTCGAGATCGTCACATTTATGTTATGGAAATGTTCAGTTATCATTAAGGGAAAGTTATTCGAGCGTGTGTTTGTAACAGTGCAATAACGTTAGAAAAACGTACATTTAAAACGTTGGATTGAGTGCGACGTAAAAAAAACTGAAATATTGTTGCAATTTTTAAGTGTAACCTGGGCTATGGCGTCAATAAAAACAGAACTGGGGCGCTCGTTAAGCTCTTAAAAGACAACGGTAGAGAGAGGAGGAGCTCGTGATTATATGCAAATGAAGGATGCCAACAGTCATGGAATCCAATTGGAATGTTTCTTTCTGCTTTTTGCTTGTGCTGTTGATAAATGGGAAACTAACAGTGTAATTACTTCATGGCTGAAAGATAACTGATTAGAAATTAGAAGGGAAACAAGCACATGCGACCAGTAGGATCCGAACACACCACCTCCGAACTTCGCGTATTGTGCTCTACCAACTGAGCTGCGGCAGTACCTGTCCAATCTTCTACCTTCTGTGGTATATATGTTGCGTGTAACCTAGTCTAATTTTCCACTCCACAGCCCGCTGCCTTGCCTCAGTTTATTTACAAGCCTCTCCGTAACCTACAGCTCCTATAGGCTGCTACCTGCTGGCAGGATATAAGTGTTATACATGCTCTAATTTTGCGCGGTATTAGAACCTGATTTCCATGACATGAGTGGTGCCTGCGAAATGCGCTCGAACCAATTCTTGGGGCCACATTTCAGACCGCTCCTTAGCTTATTCGTTTTTTTTTACCTCAAATTAAGAGCCCTCCATACTCCTTTTACTCATGGAAGCTTTGAAGTGAGCCATATCTCACTTTCGAACCGTCCTTAGCCGATCCTTGGGTACCGGTCCCTACCTTTGGTAAGGACGCACCGAGAGAGACAAGGAATCCCTTGTACGCGTCTGGTGTCGAGGATGAATGTCTAATAATAGAAATGTATTTATCTTAATTGAAAAACAAATCAAGTGCACATCTATAACCTTCAATTTATATTGAGCTATGCGTACCTGTGTTTGATCGTTTTGCATTTTTACGCATATTGTTTCAATGGCTTGGCAGGAAAGCATTATTGTACTGGCAACACTCTATTGTTTACAGTGCAGCCGCAGTATAGCGCAGCAGCGAATGTTCTTTCTGCCACTATGAGCTCGGCGTCACCGCAGCCGCCAGAGGCGGACTGCTGCGCAAGCGCAGAGTGATTGATTGAGCAGTGGAGCAAGCGTAAAGGTAAAGGAGCCAGGTAAGGAGGCACGAAGGTAGCGTTGTGCCTGCCTCAAGAAAAGGACGCTCCAAGGGAGGCCTTATTATGGGCTTTTTAGTGAGGTGTATTTACAAATTGACCGAACGAAGGCGAACCGCTCTGAAGGCATCCTCACTTAAAGCAAGGAGCGTTCTAAAATTTCTCCCTTATTCTCTTGGCAATTTTTCTCCCGTGGTCTGAGTCTGCAGTCAAGGAAGACGCACTCCTTAACTGTTTCCAGTACACCAGTACGTATGGTGAACCTTTCTTTCGTTCCCAAACTTTAAATGTTAGTTTGTTTTTTGTTTCCATAGTAACGTTTATGCCTACCGTTTCACTTTTTCTGTTCAGGGCATCAAACATACTCTGTAATTCATCTCTTGTACTACTTAATTAGCACGGCGATATCATTAGCAAATCGAAAGTTATAATTTCTTGCAGCAATTTCTCCCAAATCCAACACTCTGAGCGCATTTAATAGCAACGACATACTCAAGTACTTCGAAGCGGCATGTTTTTTCGTCGTTATAAAATGAAGATGGTGAGAAAAACATCTTCTTGCGGGTCACCAGTAAAAGCAAGAAAAGCTAGCACGAAAACAAGGATAAACGCTGGGAACAGTCACACCCGCAGCAGCGGTTAGATTCATAGATTGACGTTAGGGATTATTCGCCGCGAGTGACTGTGGTAGAGATACCGCAGTCGACGTTCATTCCTTGGCACCCACCGAGCCGCGCCCGCCACTTGTTTCCCACCGTAGTAAGTCATGCTACCGCACTTGTTCACGCTATCAGTTACGCTGCTGTGCACACTTTCTGGAGTCCAGAGGAAGGTCACAATGACGACGGCGATGCGCCCTCGAGTCGTGATGAACGCGGCAAACGTCCAGATGCTCGAAGCACACCACAACAATTTCGCTACACCTACAAGCTCGCTTGCTGCAGTTTATCTGAAAAAGAAAACTACTTCTTTGCCTTGAACTGCGTGAGCGAGTGAGTTCCTTAGTGGGTAAGTGAATGAGGGCTTAGTGAGTGAGTCAGTGGATCTGTCCGTAGTGAGCGAATTACTGAATGGGTGAGTGACGGAGTAAGTGAGTTATGAGTTAGCGGGCAAGCGAGTGCTTGTAGGAGTAATGAGTTAGTGAGTGAACTTTGTAGGATGAAGATATCCTCAGCCCAGTGGAGGCGCTTCGATCAGAGTTCCTTGCGTGTGCGCTACGTTTATTCGCTTCATGTCTACAAGCCTCTCGCTCTGTCTAGCTGTCTAGCGCTGTCTAGCGTTGACATTAGTTTCATTGCCAAAGATGCCGGCAACCGTTGTGAGAATGCATGTTACCGCATATCAAACATTACTGTCTGTTCCCCACGTAAAATTTAACGCCGGAGACGCATCGACGCTGCCTGACCAATTGTATAAAATTTCTGCTCTCCGAGAACCGTAGCAGTTTAACCGATTCCAAAGTAGCTCAGATACTGTGTTATGGTACAGCTGTCTAAATGTTATGGGCTCAGTCTTTTTCAATCTGTCCTTCAGATCTAAACGCAAAAATGACGTCGGCGTCCTTTTGGAGACCAGACTATAAAACTGCTTAGTTTCGAGAGTGCTGGCAAAAAGCCAGTGGTTCCCTGAGGTGAACCTTCACTTTTTAAAAATGTAGTCGCGTTTCTGGCGGGGAACTTGTTTCTTTTGCAACATTTATTTTGCTTGGGTAAAGCATTCCAAACACATGCCTCAAGGCACTGAAAAGACATTGCCCGGACCGCGGCAAGTTTGTTTGTTTGTTTTGTTTTTCCGCCGGAGCAAGATAATTGTCCCTATAACGAAACCCCGTGTCTTTGCTTCTCTTTGATCTCGGAGAGGCCTTTCCAACGCGCATAGCCGCTTCGAATCAGCAGCATTTTGTTCTGTCGCGGGCAGAGGAAACAGCTGCTAGCGAGCAGACCCGCTCGGCAGCAGGCCGCTATCCACCGCCGAACAGCATGCTAACCAAAAGAATTCGCAGGAAGAAAGCGCCGAATCGTTTCAGTTGAAGGCTAGACAGTTTTGCGAAATTGAATTCCTCAGATATGTGAAATACTTGCGCGTTCTTCACGCGGACTTTGCTTCGTATCGAAGAAAAAAAACTGACAAAGGAGTAAAGCAAGTAAAATCAGAGCGTAGCGAGACTCAGGAAATGCGCGACGGAATTCTTTGTCCCTAGCTCGTTTTGTTTTTGCCTCTGCTCGACGTCCGTTACTCCTTTTTTTTCCCCGGCATTTGTGGCACCTAGGAGCGTAAATATTTCAGCGCGAGCCTTCTTCTGCTTGGGTCCATCAAAGGCTTGCACTGACGTCACAGCGGTCGCCATTTCGTGGCACCTGAAGCAGGGCTGATCGCCACCTGCTCTGGCTTGCATAGCTGGATGCTGCTACACCACAAAATGGAGCCCGTGACAACACCCGAGTACGTAGACGTAGCCATGCCGAAGGGTCACAGCAAACACTTCTGCCGGACCTTGGGAGCCTGCATGTTGTTCCGCCGATGTAAGCTGCCTAGTCAGACGGCTCTTCGTATGCCCTCTTTTTGTAAGTGTAGCCTCCACGAACATGTCAAACATTCTTCAGCAAAAATTTTGAATATTGAAAAACTGTAAGGTACTGGTATAGAAATATTGAAGGTAATGGTCCAACTGGGAACGCTTTTGACGATAGCAAAACCGTTAGTAGCAAAAAAATGCAAGTCTGCCGATGGGAGATCTGTGCATATATTGATTGCTAGAGTGAAATCTTACAACATACGAAAAAATTGAGTTCATAAACTATTTCCCGTTCAAAATGCTTTCGTCCGGAATTGTTGGGCATGCCATCAGTGAAGTTTCCGACGCTTTGCGTGTTTGCCGCACCTGGGTTTGCGAAAAAGAACGCCCGTTGAGTTCTTTTCCTCGGCCCTCCACACAACAGCAGAAAGGGGGGGGGGGGGGGGGGGGGCAGAGGGCGGAGGAGTCCGAGAATACGGGAAAGATAAACCTTGGTCCAAGTCCCCTCGGGGCGTGTAGACGTCATGTCTCATCCGATTTTGCACGTTCTAACGGCGAGGTAAGCGCACGCGGGTGGCGACGAGACATCATAATCCGCATCGCGTGGCTTTTGTCTCATGTCTGCGGCGCCACTGCTCAAAGCGTAGGGTGTATATGGCGGCGCTCGTTGGCGGCCTAAGGCGCGGTCAACAAGGCATTGCCCTGCTAGCTGCACACGCGAAGAATGGCCGCTCGTCAGCACGAGTCAACCTCAGCTCACATGCACAGGGAAGGGGCTCGCGAGAGACGTGCTTTCTACAGAGTTTGTGTCCCTCCGTCCACTGTGCATGAAGACAGTTTGTGTGTGACGGCACTGAACGGATGGGTCACGGAGATTGTCTTTCCTCGAAATTGGGTTTGCGAGAGGTTAAAACAAACCGCAGACGTGGGAAAGGGAGTGTTCGCGATGCTCGCGGTAGGAAAGGGGAATACTCTGAAATCTCGGTAGTGCAGAGTGTACATACTTCTACAGTGTTGGTCAAGATTACTTTTCTTTCCCCAGTCATTGATTGGCTTTGTTTTCCTTTTCCCAGTCATTGATTGGTGGAGTTTTCCTTTCCTCAATTATTTATTGAATCGATGTTTGTAAATTTACCTAATTGGCTATTGTCCACACCGAGGAAAGGGACGCAGCGTTTAAAACCAGCCGTTTCGGCGGGACCGAGGGCTGGTTACGTCAGGCAACACTACGAGTCAATCAAATATAAGTAAGTTTACTCCTCGCTTGTATCTTTCTTTGTTTTAATAATTGTTAACTTAGAGTTAACCTCTCCAAAAGTGTTATCAAGCAATGTGATTGAACAATATCGAATCTGCAAGACGACAAATATCTTTATATGATAATCATCTCAGCTACATCGAAGATGTGGAAGCAACTCAGGTCCCCTGTACAGTACATGTACCGCTCCCACTTGTACACGTGTCGTTCCAATATACAGATTGTTCCGCGGTGGACAGGATGGGCCGGGAAAAAGACATCGTCTTGGAACGGCGTGTGGCTTTAAGGCGACGCAAGATGAACGTCGGCGAAGCGGAATAACCCGCCGTGGTATGCAGGCAGCCAAAGTATAACTCCAGCGGCGCATCGGAGGAAGCGTAGCGGTCACCGCGGTTAGTGGCTGCAATGCAGCCGCAGTTCAGACGAGGAGCTGAGTGCCCTTCACGAAAGTCCCCGGTGGAATCGGCGTCCGTGCAGCGACATGAGTGAAGGTAAACAGAGGACAAAAATCTGCGCCAGGGAATCAGCCGAGATGTTGCGCCGCAATACGCTGCTAAGCAGCGTATAGGAACAGACAAAACGTGAAACATGAGGGAACAGAAAGCAATCAGCACACACGTACGAAAGGCAACAGACAGGTTTCGTGGCCGGCAGAATAAGTTGCAGTTAGGGTACGCGCAATAAGCTCGCTTGTATGAGTTCTTCTAGCTCAGCCGGTGTATATACTGGAAAGCGAACGGTGGGAATAAAAGAACAGACAAAACAAAGCAGTTTGATGAAATTTTTGGGACGCCTGCCGGCTTCACACACGAAGAGATGGCTTCGGACGGGTCAGCTCTGTCATATGGAATTTACAGGAGGAGGAACGCATTTACTTAGGCGTTTGTTTTCGATTTCATGTAAAAAAAAAATCTTCCCCGAGTCGAACTTATTTTCTTCATTCGGTTCCTTTTCGGTCTGATGTCGTTTCAAAAGAGCTGCAGCTGTGTTCTTCCAAAACTAATGTGTCCATCACCATCATCACTCTTTGTGTGAAAACTTATCACTTAGGCGCAAACGCTTTTTACATATCAAGCGTGTTGTCCTCAGAATGCAGGGCAGCGGAGGTTGAAGTGGTTAGGTATTTTGTAGTCGCCTAAGTGGTCGGAATAGCGTTCACAAAGCTCCGCTCCTTCACGGTATACCACAAAGCGCGAAGCAACACAACGATCTCTTCACTGCGTAGTAGTATCATCTCGAGGCATTGTTCCGAGAGAATTCCTTGTCACCTCATGAGACTGAAAAAACGAACATAGATAGCGACAGCGACAAGTGTAGAATCCGCGGAAGTTGGCGAATAAGAAACTGGGAATCAGAAGGAGAAGCGCACCACCAAGGAAGCAATGAAAAATTATGAGGGCACTTAAGTCTGCTTAAGTGAAGGAATGCGAAAGCATGTGTTTTGAGTCAAGGAAAGGGCACGGGCAGTAGCTTTCAAATATCGACATCTCAATGGACACCCCAAGCACGCCTTAAAGCATGCAGCTGAAGGTGCATATGTCATCGGTCCCAACCACTATGGCAAGCTAGCCTCCAACTTCACATCTCGACATCTCGGTGGACCCCTCAAGCGCACCTTGAGAAAATGTAGTTTCAGAAAGCATACAATTGAGGTGCATATGTAATTCGTCAGAAAACCAAACCACTTGCAAGAAACCAAAATAATGCTCAACAGTCTAGCAAGAGAACAGCAGTTCACAAACGGTAGCGAGGTTGCTGGAAGTATTACGAGAATATGTCTACTTGAGGCAGGTAGTGACCGCTGATCCTGATCATGAGAGGGAAGTAATTAGACGAATAAGAATCGGGTGGAGCGCATATGGCATGTTCTTTAAGGCAATCAATATCAGTTTACCAATATCCCTCAAGCAAAAAGTATAGAGCAGCTGTACCTTACCGGTACTCACCTATGGGTCACAAACGTGGAGGCTAACGAAGAGGGTTCAGCTTAATTTAAGAAGAACGCAGCAATATATGAAAAAAAATTATAGGTATAACGTTAAGAGACCGGAAGCGGGCGGAGTGGGCGAGGGAACAAACGCGAGTTAATGACATCCTAGTCGAAATCAATAGAAAAAAATGGGCTTAGGCAGGCCATGTAATGCGAAAGCAAGATAACTGCTGGTCCTTAGGGGTAATTGAGTGGACTCCAAGAGAAGGCATGCGTAGCAGGGGGCGGCAGAAAGTTAGGTGAGCGGATCAGATTCAGAAGTTTTCGGGGGTAGGGTGGCCGCAACTGGCAAAGGACGAGGTTAATTGCAGAGACATGGAAGAGGCCTTTGCCCTGCATTGGGCGTAGTCGGGCTGATGACAATGTTGATGTCATTCATTCGAACACCTGTCGCAGGCTAGCCTCGAACTTGACTAAAACATGTAAGCTATATGCAAAGAGAAATGCTATGAAACCACCGGAAGCTCTGTACGACGAACGGTTGGTCAAAATTTTGATGAATGCATTCGGGAATACTGCCACTACATCGAGGTCAACCAGTGCTGGCATCGCTGGGATATCGTATGCACCATAGGCATCTGTTGCTCAAACAAGCCTCGTCGCTTCGGTGGATGCGGATTTGTGCCGCGCATCTCTTTCCATCATTCCACCTCTCTCCTGTCTGTCCGAGGCAGAGATTGTGACTGAGCTCGGGTGCGACGTCGTCACTTTGGTGTGAAGTCACCACTCAATTTTGCGTCATCCTTCACGTCGTCTCGCACGCCGGTGGCCCGGGTCCGATTCCCACCTAGACCCCAATTTTCTTTCCATATTTTTAATCTAACGACGTCATATGACCAATGACATCACACACCTAGTCACGTCACAGGGGAACAACTTCCGATCACACATTTTGCGGACACTTCCGGCGTCAACATAGCCATCTAAGGCTTTCCCATTAAAAACAGGGAAGCAGTGCAGAAAGAACACGCTGCACAGCAAACGAAGGACACGCTTGCGGACAGTGATGAAAGATTCGTCGACAAAAGCAAAAGGCAGTGAAGACAACGTCTTGCGATTTTTCTCCTGCCTCGCATTGCTGCGGTTCCAGTCATCGCTTTTCTTGTTTTTATTCCTGACCTGGAGGAGTTGCCGAACTTTCAGCTATAATGCCATTTTTCCTTCGCTTTACAAATTCCAAGTGTTCATATCTGTTGCATACGTTCGATACCTGCGCTGGACACGCAGGGCCCTTCGTTATCGAGTTTAATTTTTTTGCGGTTTTCTGGGAGCAAAACTTGCGCTTTATTTTTTCAGCCTAAATTGGGGTGCGTATCTGATTATTCAGCAAAACGCTTCGGGTTTTGTTGAATATTCGGGTTTTATCTGGTCAAACTTTGCAGAAGAGAATTTGCTCTAAGCACGCGTTTCTTAGCGCAACATAAAATGCTCAGTTTGTTTATTCGCATTGTTTTGCAAAAAAAAAAGTATGTAAAGGGCAAGTTGCACTGCAAAATATTTTACAAATCAGTTATCTCTTTTTATTTTCTCTCATTTATTACAAAAATTTCACTGCGTACTTCATCATCTGCTGCGCAGCACTTCCGCGTCCGCGCAACACTCGTCTGCCTTCGTTTGCACACTGCAGCAGAATGCATTCAGTGTTACAGCGACCAGTTTAAACGCAAAAGATCCTTCGCGGAGGACTCTCTTAGCGTGGGTGGTGCTTGTTACAGCGATACGATGAGACGTCTGGTCAGTCCCCGTGTTTTAGCTTCTATAGCTTCCAAAACGTTATATTCGAACTGCGCCTCTGATTAAGCACCGTCACATAAAAAAGCCTTAAAAGAAGCTTAAAATAGTCAACATATAACGCGCTTTCTTAAATGAGCACAAAGTTTCCGGTATTTCCGTGCAGTGTCTTCAGCTTTGCCCGCAAGAAAACTAGTTCCACAAAAGGCTTATATTCGGGTGAGGAATCGGGTTTTTTCCAATCTTTATTAAATCTGTTTGGAGTCTAAGAATCGGGTACAATCAGGTTTTACTCGACAACGAACGACCCTAAGTATGCGCAGTGCCCTTCGCCCTCGCCTAATGCCCGGTTTCACCCATTTATCCCCCCCGAGGTGATACCCGCAAATTTGTGTTAAACCCGATTTCTAGGCGAAAATGCACCCTCAAGAAATTGTAGTTTGCCAGTGCATAAATCCGAAGCTGCAGATGGAAACTAGCGGCTGCCATATACTTTTCTAGAACGATGTTTTCACTTGGGTGATGATAAATTCAAACCTCCTTTAATTCTCGTTATACATGGCAGGTTTTACGTGTGGATAAATAAGAAATACGTCATAGAAGCGAGACGCGAAAACGCAGGCACTGACGGGATGTCTTACTGGCGTTATTGTATCAAGCGCTATATACCCACACTAGCGACGCCCGACTTTTGGGCGTTTGAAATGGCGTCCCCGATGGTGAGTACCTTCGCAATGCCCAAATGAAGACAGGTTTTGCAAACACGCATAAGTGCCGTGCACGAAGACGGTGCTGTACGCGACGAAATAGTTGTAATTACCAAAGGGCAAATATCTGGCGTCTAGAGTACTTCCTCGGTGTAGGCTAACATTTCTCGACTGTTTATGAAATCAATGAGTGGGAATAAACAATTTCACTTCCTGAGCAACAACGTTTTCTAATACGCACTTATTTTTGTTTCAAGAAATACCCAGAGGTAAACTCGAATTGTAAAAATCTTTGTGGAGTAGCCCGATTGGCACCTGAATTCGAACTCGAAAAATAGGGCACAATTTCTATAGCCCAAATAGAAAAAAAATATATGAAACCTGGAAATAAAAGGCTCCATAAGGCCTGTAAAGGCCTCTAAGAATTGGGTGTCTCGATGCGCTACATACAGGCACTCTATGCAAGAGAAGACAAGAGCGCCGCCACCGGGAAAGAGGGGTTGCAGCGCAACAGCGATGGAAGGGGGGTTGAATGGCGGGCAGTGACGAGGGAACATCCGCTGCTCGAATTCCAATCAAGCCGGCGACACCAGCGGAGCCATCGCACCGCCCTCCGTCCTATATCGTTGCTCTCGATTGCTTCCTGTGTGTGGCGGCAGTGACAGCGAGTCGAATCAGAGCCACCTCGCTGCTCCAGCCTCCTTCAGAGTCGCCCCGGAGACGACGACACGGAGGTGACAGCATGAGCGAAACCGCTGTCCGTGTAGGAAGAGGGAATAGGACTCGGCCAATGGAAAGGGGAATGTGCCACGTGCGTCTGTACGTTTGCGCTGCTCCTAGGCAGAGCCGCGTACGACGACACCGCTGCACTCATTATGTTCGCGCCGCGGCCGCTTCGTCGAACATTCGGTTTCTCTTTGTTATGTGCGTTATGTAGAAAAAAGCGCCTGCCTTAACTTCATGGTCGGTGTGACGTGCCTTCCGGACCAGGGGCTGGAATTCCAGGTGGCAGCCAAGTGATGAACGAAGAATAGGGCTCCTAGTTCCAACCTTGTTCCACGAACTTTTGAAGGAACTGAGGGACACCGTCGTGTTAGGCAACGCGAGTTGGCCGACGCTGTCACCAGAGTTTAACAAGCGAAGCTGTCATGCGGACTAAGTTTTGGCACAGTATATTACCTCCACGGACGGTGCTTTCTTCTGCAAGTTTATTAATTCATTATCTTGTTCCTTAAGGGTATATACATCGATTTCCTCATTTCGGTCCCTCAGAGTTTTTTAGCCAGTTTTTAATCCAGACAAATTCGTGCAACAGTCAGTTTATGGCTGGATATAACAACCCGCCGACTTCATGCCAATTTTTTTACTCCACAATTTTTTATGTACCATACTTCAGCGTAGATTTAACCAACCGTCAATAAAACTTATCTTCCTCCAATAAAAAAAAAGAAACATACCGGTCTCATCTTCAAAACTCACGCTAATATATAAGTAATGTGAATTAAAGAACTTCCCTGATATAACAGTTCAGCTGTTGGCTTATTTCTGTAGTCCGAGCCCCAGCCTCAGCAAGATCAGCTATAAGCGTCGAGTTTTAAACAAGACACTAGCTGCAGGAACGACACTGCAGCTGTTCTCTCAGACAGTGATGAATGGGAGTGACGAGGGTCATAACAGGTTGTACTTTAAGAGCAGTTGCGTCTTATGTAGTAGTCTGAATTAGGCTTTTTCATCTCTTTGTATCGAAGCACTCGTGTGGGACACAGTATCTTCGCGTTAAGGCTTGTAACGAACAAAACGCAGGGGCGAAATACTGCCGCATTTGCTCCCTAAGAATCGGCTCACGCGCACAAACGCAGTTACAAGTCCACTGTTCCAGCTGACTGTGCCCCCCCCCCCCCCCCTCATCTGCAACGAACCTGCATAGGTTCCTTTTATCCTGGTGTGCCAGGATGTGGATATGTGTCTGAGAGGAGGGGAAGCGTGGGAGTTTTATTGCCACTTTTAATGAGTAGTAATTGGCGGCATAGCTTTCTTTTCTGAAATTTGCCTGCGCTTGAAATCGATGGTTCTATTGCTCATGACCTGGAACTGAACTATTACGTCACCTAATGGTTTCTGTTCACCCCCGTCCTCTAGCAGTAGCCACAGGGCTTTCTCTGCCTCAATATAAGTTTATTCAGTCATTCATTTTTTTTTTATTCTTTTACTCATTTATGTATTTCACAGGGTTTGCTGAGGCGTTTAACTCAGCGTCTTCCACCAACTCGTGCCCCCTTCTTCCCGTTCAGTGGTTCATCATACAAACCTTCACCGGTGCATCCGCTCTCTTCTTTAATTAGCCAAACGAAGATAAACATTTCGTCTTTCAGCGCCTTTTTCACTCAACAAATTCACTGATTGCGCGTGCTCAATCATTCACTCTCTGCTTTGAGACACCATACTGCAGTAATTCATTGCTTTCTCTATTTGCTCACCCATTCGAGGGTTTGTTCGTTGTTTCTTGGAGTGCTTGATTAGTTCCTTTTTCTTTTTGAATATTTTTGCGTTCTTTTATTCTTAGCAGCCTTAAGAGATTGGCTGGGTTGCATGCTTGACTGGCGCGTTCGTTGACTCAGGTGCGTGGAAACACTGCGCGCTCCCCTCCGCGCGAACGCGTCACACCTGCTTCGCTCCCGGCGGCGCCCGGAAGGACATTGAATAGGTTGGGGCAACCGAAAAGGAAATAAAAATAATAAGCCCCTGCCTGCACCGTTTACACACAACAGGCTTAACCCAATTGAAAAATAAAAGATGAGGCCCGTAGGCAAGTTGTAATTTGACCACCCGTGGGTGGAAAAATAAAATATTAGGGAAAATGCTACATTAGCGACCCACAGCCGAGAGAGCGGGCCCGGGGAGGCTCCCCTGACCTCCCCTGGGAAGTAGCGGAAAGGGAAATGGGACATGGGAAGGGAATGGGGACAGCGAGGTTTTTGCTCTGATCCTTCAATGATCTCGACTCCATTACTGGCCCGCCTGGCCAGGGCAGGGAGAGCATCGAGATTGCCCAATGGTGCGGCCCCACTCACGGGATGCCCGACCACCCACCATACGCAACGGGCTCCGACCGTCGGAGACAGGAGAACCTAACACGGGGTCAGTAGCTACCTGGGGCTCCTCATCGCTCACTAGAAGGCTTTTCCCACCTGCCGGCTACTAGCCGTCGAAGGTTTTTCGCGGTTTTTCGGACACCGGAAGTATGTGTGATATCCCGTCCAGTGGACGCCCAGTTCGTCAACGGCCTCGCGGCCTCAGAACCGGTCAGACTCCGGGGGGACCATCTGTGCTTCCTCCAACCATCCATGCACTTATTTCCTCTCCTAGCTTACTCTTCTCCTACTGAGGAGAGAGTGTTCAAGGCTGGGCGACCGGGCCACTAACCAAGAACGTGGCTTAGGATGAGATGACCCGGGCCTACTCCACCGGTACTCCACACATCTTCGGTTTTCGCCAGACTCTTACGAGGCAGTACTAAGCCCTCATCCCCCGGCATCCCGCAGGCGGTTAAGCCTGCGGCCGGCCGTAAGGCCGCTTCCCCGGGGCGGCGGTCCTCAGAGCCTGGCCACTATGAACCCCCGCGCGGACCTGGTTTCTCCGTAACCAGAAACCGACGCGTCGGTAGCCAGACTTGCACGCCCCCGCGCGCAGAGGAAGGAAGGTAGCATGTATTCGAAAACCTTTTTGGCGTTTTGACATGCCTTCCGGGCCGGATTTCGTGGGTCCAACCTGAGTATAAACCCAGGCCTGCCTCCGCTCAGGCATCGGACCTCACGTGCACGACTGGCCCTCACAGTCGTCTGGGAGTCGCTGCCACTCCCATTGGGGGTTTGCATCCCCGGAGGATGGGTCCCGGCCATCCCATCCCCACTGCTGGCATTGCACCGAAACAAAGCCTAGTAGCCGAAACTACACCGGCCCGTATTCGGTGGCGGGGGGGGCCACGAGCAGGCTGCACAGTCAGATTTCCCCCCCCGCCCGGAAGGAGCAGGAGCCAACGGGATGGAGGGGGGGAGGAGGGATGGAGGAGCAAGAGCCGACTCCGTCTCCTCCTCTATCCTATATTGCCCCGGCCGCCGTGTTGTGGCTCCGCATCCTGCGGCAGGCGCTGTCGGAGGCAGCGCTGCCGTTCCGTCTCCCCGGAGACGATCTGCGGCGCCGAGGAAGCTGCAGCTGGGCCCAGCTGCCGGAAAATGAGATCGGCCGAGCCCCGCGCGGGCGCCCGAGCGAAACCGAACGCGTGCACCGCAGGGAACCCCAGGGGCGGAGGGCGAGGCCGCTGGCGGCGTCGTTCCCGCGAATGCGAGAGAACAGAAGAACGCGGTGGGGCTGCCACAAAAGAAAGAAAGACGGAAGAAAGTGAAAAATAATAAAGGAAGCGGGAGTACGAGGCTCACAGAGAGAGAAAACAAAAAGGTCTTGCTTAGGAAACAAAAATGGATTGAGCATTCTTTTGTGCTTGGAAATACTGGAGAACACAGCTAGCTTCTCTATATAAGGCCGCCTTTGTGACCTTATTTTATCGGGCTGAGTATGCGGCAGCCTTCGTGTAATTGTTCTGCGTGTTAACGAGCTGGGGCAGACACGTAGAACGTAGACAACCTAAAACTGCACTGCTGTTTACTGTACCACTGCAATACGTACGACACGTCAGGATCCCGTTGAGGGTACAGGTTGAGTACTTGTCCGGCTGTCAATTCGAGCAGTCCTGGACGAAGCAGTGGAAGCAGTAAAAGCCTGCACTTTCCCCTGGTAACTTCATGCACGCTGTGCTGCCCAACTCGACAACGATACAAAAGTTGCGGGTAAAAAATATATAATGGTTGAGCGAGACCAAACTATCAGAGGTACCACGTCGGTGCCTGAACAGAGTTCTGTAGCAGTTTGGACCGTGTTTCAAACCTCGCTAGGCTCACTAGATTCTGCGGGTTGGCTGAAACGTGAACGAAAAGGAACTACAAAGTTATGTCCTCCTTGCGACGGTTCACGGACGTCCTGTCTCCGTCTGTCAATCTTTATACCGCGAGCGAGGGAAAGGGTTGTCATGAACACGCCAGAAACATACAGGCGCCGACGCATTTTCAGGTTTTAATAGCTTAAAACCGCTAACACCTCTCGGAAAAATTCGTCTATTCGGCCCAGTATGTATGAAGCGTGTCTGCTGCTTGCCCATGAATTTTGTGCTTTTCTTGTACCGCTTTTCTGTATAGGGTGTTTGTTGAAATCTTTCATCGTAAAGAGACAGGGAGAAGTGAACGTATGACAAAACAGAACAAGACATGAGGACAGCCTTACTCCGTGCATGTGTCAAGCATGTGTTACACAATCAAGGAAAGGAAGTTTATTTGAAAGAGCTTCCACTTCCCTGAAAGCACTGCAGTGTATCTGCGCATATTTTGTTGTTCCTGCCAGCCAGTAGCGCGGAAAACAACAAGAAGCAAAAGCTAGGGGAGCAGGAAAGGAAAAAAAGATCTGCCTCCAAGCCTTTGAATGTTTTTTTTAAAGAAATTTACCTAATCATTGCATAAAGTAATTACTCCCTCACTATGCGCACCTGCTACCTCATATCCTGATACGTTGCACCTAATGCTATGATACCTTACCAGTGAGCAGTAATATATCGAACTTGTGCTTCAGTAACAGTTCCTTCCTTTCCTGGGCACTACCGTCTTTCTACGAGTGCGTAGCCAAACTGAAGCTGACAACATGACCTTTGAGCCCACTATTTTCTTCATATATCAAAGCAGCTCCCTACCCACCCTACGTTACCTGTGTTCGCACGAAATTCAGATGTCATTATCCAACTCCGGAGCTCCACGCACGTATTTGCTTCTATGCCTGAAAGAAATGTTAAACCACAAAGCCACTCTTCTTTGTTTAGAATCGTGTGTCTGAATGACAGCTTCCTTTTTGCCTCTTTTCTAAACTTCTCCATAATGTTATAACTTCTAACATGGAAAAACCTGTGTAGCCATGTTTAAGAATCTTTATGGCTGTTCTACGTAATCACTGCTCGCCGGGTTTCAAGTTATTCGACATAATCAGAATGGTGTAAAACCGCGCATACTGGGCGGGACACGACTGCGATTGTTGTTTCTGAAAGTGTTTTTTGGTCCAATTGATTACAGGCACTTTTGTTGCAGTCCCTGAGAGCCACTGAGTTGCGAGTCAGCGCGTGTGGCGTCCTTCGTTTGTGTCCCGTCCAGTTTGCGCTGTTTTCCATCATTATGCATTTGCACTACGTAGCCCAAAATTTTGCTTTGCTATTCAACCTATTTCTTTCAAAAGCAGTGAAAGATATTTTGGTGCGGTCTGTGCGGCTTGACAGTGCGGCAAGTTGGACATATAACTTACACGATAAAGTGCAAATGAAAAACGATTGACTAAAATTAAGATCAGCTTTTTTAATTTTCCCTTTAAGAGCGCAAGATTTCATTTCGAAACTGAAGGCCGTCAACATCAAAGACAAGATGAGTTTAAATTGCCGGAATCGGCATCCTGGTTCGAGATACCGTACATGAGAAACACATTTTTTGAAAACTCATTTGGTTGGCTTTCCCAAGTTTCACATTGGTCAAATGGCGTCGCTAAAATTTTAATGCAGGAGATGCTTATACACTTTGGTTCATAGCTTCTATGCTGTACAAGATCTTGACGTCGTTTTCGCAACCACACCAGCTACAGCAACGGCATTTGATGAATGTGCAACGAGGAAAAGCCAACTATAGGAGCACTCGAAGGCTTATTTTTTCCTTTCGAGATCTCGAGCCAGGCTGTTTAGAAATTGGGCTCGTTTTATACGTTGGCGGCTTTCCATTTCGCAATGCAATATTTTGCTCCAAAACAAAATGATAAAAGGCTGATTAGTTAATTTAATTAACTAATTATCTTTTAACTAATGTCGAACACGTGCATAATGTCCGCCTGGCCGTGCAATGCACCTGCACCGACCGCACGGACTTATCAATCACGGCTTTTAAAAGAAAAACGTCTATCGCAAAATTTAAGGACCCCATATACTGGCGCATTCATCTGAATACGATGCTGTTGCCCCTGTGCGCTCGCGTCGTGTTCTTAACTATTTATTTCGGTCGCTTTTTCCTTAGTCTTCGAAGTGCAAGTGTCGCCTAACCAATGTTTCCTGCCTTTTCGGCTGAATCCTATTTCTTGGAATATTTCTTTAAGAAAAAAATTCGGTACTTTCACTCTCCCAGGTTAACAAGGTGCATTCTGCGGTCTTGTTACCCGCCCACAACTCATTCAAATGACGCCTTTCTCTGAACATTGCTAAAGCTTCTCCTCATAAACACTATAAATGCAAAGAAGCAATCTTTACAGGAGAAGAAACATTTTTTTAGTGGCAGCTTTTTTAGTGGGTAGCACTTCTAGCCGCAATCACGGATTTCGCCGATAGCAGTCCGAAGCCTGAACCGGCTTGCACCTCTCTCGGTTTTAAGAAAAGGAAAGGCGCATAGCTAGTTAAGTTTGTCAGTGGACACCTCAAGCACACGACGAACGCCAACTATGTAAAAGCCTGGTAACTCTGTCTTAGTCGGCTTTCGTGTCGCGCTTGAGGCGTCCACCGGCAAAGTGAACCAGTTATGCGCGTTTCCTTTTCTCAAAACCGAGAGAGGTTTTACACCACGAATAAGATTAGACTGGGAATATGACTGTCTTATTATTTTTTTTTTCGTGCAAGCCTCCCCTGCCCTGTCGCTCTTTCGCTCTCTCTCCGTGAGCTTGAAGGGCGAAGGAGACGGTGTCGATGCCGTGCCATCCGTCTTAGGCGATGAGAAGGCGGAGCGGCCTCATAGAACGCCGATGCACTTTGCGTCCCTTATAAAAGTATAGCAGGGGTAAGCAGTGCTAGCGCACTTACTTCGCATTTGATTAACTACGCAAATGGGCTGTAATTTCTTCCTCATAACTGTTGTCTTTTAAACGAGAGTACTGTTCATTACGGGAGGAGGAAGGAAGAGAAGAGGAGGCTAAGGAAAAATTAGAGGCCAGCAGTAGGACCCAGTGAGGAACAGCGGTGACTTTTCGCTAGGGCCCGTTGGTGAACCGCCGAGTTCAAGTGAAGCCAAGCACTCCAAGGAGAACAGACAGGGTCAGACAAATAGGGGAAGTAACGACAGCGTTACATATCACCTTGCACGTGCTAGTCACCTGCGATAGCACAGTAGCCTTTGCAAGACGGTCAAGCGTGACGAGGTGATAATAGGTCGTAGCCATAGGCTGTGGGGCCTCCTTTGATGTGTATTTGCCTCAGCGTTCGGGATTTCCATCCGACCTTTCCATCAGGAACACGCGGATGTGAAAACACCTGCTCTTTGCAATGTTGCAAAAAGGGGATGAGAGCTCGCGCTACCGCTTCCATCGTGCTTTGGCCAGGTGCTGCAAGCAATATGGCGACGCTCAAGTAGCGCTTGTTGTAAAGGTATTTACATATACTGGGCTTCTTCGCAAGGATGAACTTGTCGCGTTCCCTTTCACGAGCTCCTTCTCGCATAGTTCTCTTTGCCCTCACAGATGCCTAAACATGAGCAACTCCCGCAACAAGAGCAGAGCTCTCCCCAGCAGAACGTACATCTTTTCCCAAGCGGCAAGCGGTATCTCCGCTCGCTGACGCAAGCCCGCGCCGAGGCGTCGGGCAGAGATTGAGCGCGGCAATAATGAATTAATCTCCGGCGCGAATCCGCGGCTGCTCCCGCATCGTCGACAGGTGTTTCGTGCGCCGCGAGAAACGGAAGACAAAGCGAACAGCTGCGGCGGACCGGCCCTCGCTGCTCTCCGTGGCAGGGGAAAGGGCGGGCAGGCGTGAAATGGCTCAGGGCGGAAGAGACACAAAAGGGATCCGGGATTTGGAGAAGAGGGACACCCACCTAGAGGCTCATCGTCGCCCGCACTGCAGCCCACTGTGTCTGCAGCGAACGGTTCGGAGGCAGAACAGGAGCAAAATAAAAAGGTCTCCAGGGAGTGGAATGGAAGGGAGTCGAGGAGAAAGCGTCTTTCCTAATCGGATTACTGTAATATTGGTTCCCGACGAATCGGGACCGAGGAAATAGGGTGGTACCACGTCTTCATATTGTCGCCGTTTTGTTTTGTGTGTGTGTGTGTGTTTGTGTGTGTGCGTGTGTGTGCGCGCGCGTGCGCGTATGTGTGCGTGCGTGTGTGTGTACGTGCGTGCGTGCGTGCGTGTGTGTGTGTGTGTGTGTGTGTGTGTGTGTGTGTGTGTGTGTGTGTGTGTGTGTGTGTGTGTGTGTGTGTGTGTGTGTGTGTGTGTGTGTGTGTGTGTGCGTGCGCGTGTGTGTGTCCCAAGTTTTGTCTTCCGCAGTTCGCATCTGTGTGAAAAGGTACCGTGCGTATAACGCGTAGAGAGAACAATGTGCGGCGAAAACTGTAGCAGGGTGGATATTCTCCACGTCTGCCTTGCCCAGCCTCGACGAGATTCGCTTCAAGCGCGCCTCGCCATGTGTTCGCCAAGAAGGCGAGGACTTCCGCCACAGGGCAAGGAAAAGGACGTCGCTGCGACGTATCAACCAGAAGAAAGAAAAATAATCCGAGGGAAAACCGCTTTGGCACCGTTTCTTTCGTCGCGAAGCCCGCAAACTTGGGCCGCAATACATACGGTTAACCCTCATTCTCGAAAAAATTAACAGCGCTAACACATGCAACCAGAGAACGAGAGACGAAACACTAGACACAAGCGCTGCTTTGTCGGGGATGACAGCATCGAAGATCGTACGCGCTGCAAGCAAGGCAAGAAAATCAAAACATACAAGAAAACAAACAGAAAACAACTCAATTGTTGGCCGCCTCTAAAAAGTCGATCTCTGCGGCAAAGAGCGATAATGACGGGGTGCTAACGCTCCTACTAGTATATTGGGTCTAGTGTTTCGTCTCTCGTTCTGTAGTTGCATGTGTTAGCGCTGCTTTTTTTTTTGTAGAATCAGGATGTTCAACTCGCCCAGGAAGAAGTTTTAATGGTGAACCGTCATTAGAATGGAAATGTATCTGCTATTTGCATTATCTTCAGCTTATTTTCCCGGATCCGTTCCAGGATACTACATATGATGATCCCCTTATGTTCTCAGTACTTCATTTTCAACCCCTTACAAGTACTTACTAGGCGCCTTGCGGCAATTACTGGATGCCCAGTGGACAACTGAAAAGAAGGTACAATATATGTCCACGGCGCGCCATGATAGAGAGAGACAGAGAAAAGGGCTGGGCATTCAGCACCAAGGCTCGCAGGTCGTCTACTTGGTTCGACACCAGCCTGATATTTTAGAAGGACGGGGGGAGCAGGTCGGAGGGCTACTGGGCACTGAAAGAGACAGTGCTCCAGATTGGCGCAGGGTGAGGGGCAGTTGGGACAGGAGGGGTCAGACTACCGCATGCTAACGAGGTGCAGCTGCTCTGGGCTAAGAAGGGTGTCGGTGGGGTTAATAATCTTTGTACACGGTGAAACTCGTCGACGCAGTCCCCTTGGGTTCAGTAATGGCAGTAATTGTGAGTACGAGAGGGATATCACATGTTTTTACGAGAGGGATATTACATGGATTTTTCGCTCACGGTCACAGATGCCGAAGACAGTGCCGGATTTTCTGCGACACGAGCTCCTTAACACCGTCGCGTCAATATGATACACTCTCAACGCAACTGCATTGCGCAATACACAATGCAACTCACAGCCCGGGTGCCGGGTTCAATCCCCACTGTGATACAACGGGTACAAGCTTACCCCTGGCCTAGTGCTATGCTTATCTGGGGTGAAACGCTTGGGAAATTGGCATTTGACCTCACCTTGGGCTGACGAAAATACCTTGCACCTAGGCTCTCTTCGGTCAAAGCTTCCCTGGCGCCATAAAAATTAATCATCATCAGATTTTAAGTGATAACGACAGAACTGCGGTTACGTAAAGACAATTTGCCAAAAACAAGAAGAAAAGTACTTGTGCAGTATGGTATAGGTCCATGAATGTTAACAGGTGCAGAGGGCTACAACTTACGTCTGCAGCAACTTACACTTTCCGTCCGCTGCAAGGAATCAGTCCGCCGTTAACTTTTCTTGTTATATAAACAAAAAAAAACAATCACAACGCAAAATTATGAGTGCGAGAGTTTAGGCACCTCTGACTAGTTTTATAGAGTGAAACAAATTGTTGTCGTTTACTACCATTATTGGTTAGCGTAGTAATACAACACCCTGCTTGTGATGGGCTGTAGTTGTCACCTGCTTTTTTCTACTTTTAGCTGCTAAAAACATTGAAGAGCTATGGTGCTACTATAGACGAGATATTCATAAATGTTTGCTTTTGCGAGTGTCTTCACGCGCGACTCTTGACAGACGATGCGTACTGGAAAAAACTGTGCGCTCTAAGAAGCTAAAACGACATCAAGGGGTTTTGATGCTGGTTTCTCGAGTTGTGGTGCTCTGTAAGCAGGGACATGCGTATTGCGTTTAGCGAACCAGATTTTCCTACCTTCTGGCAGTTCGGCAGTTGCGAAATGTCCATGGAATGCGCAGCCATGCATTCTTATTTCTGCGAGGCTTGTGGCACAAGGTACCTTGGCGTGACGCCGCATCAGTTTTGCTTTTATCGCGGGCTGTTAGTTCCTTCCAGGAAAGAAGTGCGCAGCGCAGTTGCGCAAAGGTCTGCTGTACCTGCGAAAACGGCGAACAAATAAAACAGCAAATTAAGTTACTAGAGTTAGAAACGCGGGGGGAGGGATGGCACCGATCGAGCTATTACGAAAGCCGCGCCTGCGAGGAACGGCTTGTTTTGATCTCTCATATCGTTGCCTCAGCGTCGCTTTCCCGCCTAAGGGGACGTAGCGCGACTCGAGATTTACGACGCGGTCCTATTAGCCCGACAGGCGTCACACTTCAATCGCTCAACGAGATGGCCACACGCCTCGCTTCAGCTTCCCGAGCAAACAGCGGCAGCCGAGACGGGAGTAGAAGGGGGTGGAGCGTTGCGAGGGGGAGAGGTGCATTCATAAGCACTCTGTTGCAAACGCAGCGCCGGGCCGTACGCACATATCTCAGGGGCTCAGACGACGCAGCTGCTGACCCACAGCGCCTCTCTGGAGCGCAAGCGGACACCGAGCAAACAGATAGGCGCCCGACGAGGGGAACAACGGAGGGGAAAAGCCCAGGGTGACGACGGCGAGCCGGGAACAAACACGCCTGGCGCGCATGCCGCCGGCGCTGAGCAGAAATGGATGATGCGCGTCGGTAGCCGCCCGCACTCTACGCCGCCTCGGCCCAGCCTGTCCGGCCGCTTATGGCGGCTCGTTTGTACTTGCATCCCGCTCCTAGCTCACTCGTGCGCGGAGAGAGAAGGAAAAACGGAGTCGCGGGGCCCTCCATAACGCAATAAGCGTCGGCGACCGCTCCCGCCCGTCGTCGTCACCGCGGCGGTTTTTGTGCAGACGCGGTCGGCCAATCGGCGGTCGCACGCGGCCGAGCAGAGCCGGCGTAGGCGCTTCGACGGGGAAGAACGGGGAAAAGAGGCAAGCGCGATAATCGAGTTAAACGCGGCGGGGCAGTCATCATCGCTTCTGCCACGTCTCGACCACGCCGGCGCGCAACGTTGTCGCTCGCAGGGAAAGTGATGCGCTTCGCGCGCGACGGTCTCGGCGCCCCGCCCCCTCTTTGTCACGTCATCCTTGGGCGGCGAGCGGTGGGGCAGACAGAGCGGAGCGAGGACCAAGGCTGTAAGCAGATTTCCCGCCAAGTGCGCGCGTGTGTCCGTTCACTTTAATCTTCATAGCGCCTGCAAAGAAACACGTAGGGTGGAGAGCGAGCGGGGCTAAACTAAATGCGAGCTGGGACTGGGAAGAGGAAACAAAAAGCCAAAGAAACCAAAACGGGACAGAGCGGAGGCAAGGAAAGAAGTGCCAGTCCAGTTGGGGGTAATTACGGCGTCCGCCGGAGCGTGTTCGGGCGAGCGCACACAGCGCGCAGGCCTTCACTGCGGTCTCGCAATCCGACTTGGCGGCTGGGCTGTCCGGGTTAGGCTTAAGCGAGCAGGACATTAAGGGAGAGGAGGGGAGCGCGTGATAACTCATGCCCACGGACGACTCCAGACCGAGGGCACGCGAAAACGTGTGCGCGCTGTGAGACGCGCATAAAGGCGAGAGCGAAGGAGAAGCTCGGTCTCTATTGCTAGCAGCCGAGAAAATCAAATTGCGCGGGCATGTCCGCCCCGTTGGTAATGCGGACGGACGACGAAGGAACGGAGCGAAGAGGCGGAGAAGAAAAGGAAGAAAAAAAAAGCAAGGAGATGGGAAGGGTGGGAAGCTGGAGGGAATGCTCGGTGGGGAGAATGAAGAGAAAACATTAAAATAAGAAGTAGAGTAACGAGAGGGAGCAGGGGGCCCACGCTCAGTAGCAGCTAGCCGTTAGTTGCATAGATGCCGACAGAAAAGGGAAGAAAGCAAAGCGAAAGAACGGTTGATCGTAGCGAAAGGACTCGGCAGCCGTCTTTTAATTTGGAAAAGAGACTTCGCTTGCTGCCAGTCAAGGGCGAGCGAGAAATGAACGGAGTTGGGGAGTAACAAAAGAAAAGCCCCCCCCCCCCCCCGTCCCCCTCCCCCCCCCCCCCAAAAAAAAAAAAACAGGGAGACCGCAACTCAATCTCTTTGCTCTTCTCTTTGCCGCCTCGCCTCTGCTCAGCACCGTCGTCCTGCGCCCCCCACCCTCCCTCGAGGGAGCTTCGAGTTCCCGTCACCCAGCAGCCGACGCCCTGCCATTGGCCTCTGACACTCTTTGCATACTGTGGACAGATCCTATACACGCGCCGGCTTGGTGCGACCCACTCTGGCGACGTGTCGAGCGAAAGAGTCGAGGTCGCCTTTCCTTCTTTTTTTTCCCTCGAGTCCCCTGACGGCCGCGGCGGACTAGCGCGGATGTTCCGCCGGCGCCTGGGCGCCCTGGCAATGCATACTTCGCGCGCGAGATCTCCCTCGATGAGCAGAAGTCGATGCGTGTACTTCTTGGAGGCGGAGACGATGTTCGCTGCTGCTGCCTCAGCCGATGCGAAGGGCTCCCTCCCCGAGAGCAGTAATTCGGTTATGGCGGGCGCGCCCGCGCTTCTATTCGCGTGCCGGAGAGGAAGTGCGCGCAAGCAACGAGGGTTGAGCGTCGACGGCACGCGTTGTGCTGCGTCGATCCATCTCTCGCTAATAAATGCGCGCGCCTGAAGAGCGAAAGCGAAAAAGTGGAGAAATGAACCCTCCAACTTATTTCCTTTTTTTTAGTTTGTCCTTCCTTTCGGAAGCGTGAGACTTGCGAAGCTGGTCTTTTTTTAATAATGTTCATTTTAGTGAATCGCGATAACCTGGGCTCATCAATGATGCGCTTATTTTCAGTGTAGTGCACGTACTAATGGGCGAGAGTCTGGAGATAATTTGTTCAAAGACAGCTTCACTGGCACAAAAAAACCTTAACTAGCCCTAGAAAGAATGAGATAAGCAGATGAAAAAGAGCACGGTAGCGATAGTGTACTAGTGGAAAACAGGAGGAATAGAAGCATGGCCTACTACGCGGAACAGTTAAGGCCTTTATCCAAGAAGGGGGAAAACAAAAGCTGTCCCAAAAGTGATGAACATTAGTGAGAGGAAAAACTTATTCAGTAGGCTTAACGCACATCATCAGTTTGTGGAACAAAAGGTGCTCCTTTCGACTGGTTTAGATACACGTTGTTTTGTAATCCGTTCAACAAAATTAGCCCTCATTGCATTTGCACTCGCCTTCGCCAAAACGTCACCACGGAAGGAAAAATTACTTCTTAAACACAGCTTAATCACACTGATGATTACTTTCCGGAAATAACGCAAATGAAATTAAAGTACACATTGCCGATTACTGCGCACATAAAGCCTATACATTACAATTCCTTTCGCAAAGTAAAGCAGCTGTTTTTAAACTACTTCTCAGTTTTCACAAGTACAAAGGGTGCCGCGCATAACTACAACCATTCCACATTTCTTAACGGATCTCTGCGTGCGCGGGTCGGCAGCGGTCTATCAGCCGTGCACCCAAGCTCTGGACGCGCCTGAAATTTGTATCTCTGTAGGCGTCAAGGAAGTGCCCCTGGCGTGTTACTGACGCAGCATGATGGCATTTTGACGACGTTGAATCGAGAGAAAGGGAAAGCCAGGGGAAAGCTTTGACTCATTGAATCATGCACGTGTGGATACCCGGCAGCACAGGTGATCGAACCCCGGACCTCCCGCACGCGAGGCGGCTCCTCAAACCACTAGGCCGCCGTTGCGGTCCGACTCGATACTCGTATACTTGGACCGCATCAGACATAACCGCTCGTGTCTGCACAAATAATTTCTACCTTACGTTACGTCGGCGTTGGTTGCTCTAATCTAGCAATTTGTTCCTTTTTTGCGTGCTTTGTGATATCGTGCAGCACTAGGGGCAGGGTGAGGCGACCAGTATTCGCTGTTTGATCCATCATCGCCTTCATTGTCTTGTACTGTCAGGATGATAATAATGATGTTGGAATTTTATTGACCCATAGTTCAATACAATGGTTTGGTTTCTGGGGTTTTAACGTCCTAAAGCGACTAAGGCTATGAGAGACGCCGTAGTGGAGGGCTCCGGAAATTTGGACCACCTGGGGTTCTTTAACGTGCACTGACATCGCACAGTACACGGGCCTCTAGAATTTCTCCTCCAAAGAAATTCTAGCCGCCGCGGCCGGGATCGAACCCGCGTCTTTCGGGACAGCAGCCGAGCACCGTAACCGCTGAGCCACCGCGGCGGCTCAATGCAATGCCTATAAGGCCCGTCTAAGCCTTGACTATAATCACAATGTAATATTAATAATAATAATATTTTATTCACACGAACAGTAGAATAAAATACATGAACAGTAGCACAAATCAGGTTCGCCCAAGCCATCAAAGCGACTTGTCGCGCGAAAACCTAAAGTCAACAGCAAGACTTAGCCACAAATGTATATTACTTGAAGATAAAAAAAAAGAATGCGAGGTAGCAGTTCCAAGTGCAAACAGTAAAGTGCTGGACGCAACACAAATAATAACCACGAATCAAATAATTACAAGAGAGCTTGCGCTTTCTGGGTTCGAGCCGGAGGCACAAAGAAAAGTACATTGCGCGCAAAAAATATATTTTGTACCCAAAACAGGGTCATGTTTCCCCCACCCCTTTCTCCGGAAAGAAAAGAAAACGGCCGCTTAATATAAACGCTTGGCACTATACGCTCCTCCCCCATTGTCTCTCACGAAAGACCGCAACCAGCCGCGCCATGCTTAGAGACAAAGGGGTAGCCACAGTCAAGTTACGGGCAAAAAAGAGGAATCGGGGAGAGATAGAGATCAGGCGGCGAGGTTTGCTTCGTGGTTCCAAGATTTCAGGGGCCCCACGCAGCGGAGGGCGAAGAAATGCCGCTGAAGAAAGCGCGGTGGAGTTCGTCCTTTTTATAGAAAGTTGCGATCTATTCCGTCTCCCGCTGCCGTGAATGACCAACTATCCCAGTCAGCCACGCGCTCAAGGAAGGGCGCATAGAACGAGCAGAGCGAGAGATTCGTGGTGAATATTAACTCCGCGCACGGAGGCTGCCTACAGCCGCACCCAATCCTTCCGTGCAGGAAGAGGAGGTTTAACCCCCGCGCTTTCCTTCTCCTCTCCGGAGCGTCTGTGCCTCCAGCTTCGTCCCGCGCGCAAAGAAAGGAATCTCGGCAGGCAGAGCCGCGATCTCCCGGAGATGGGAAGAGGAGGCCCGAGTGGGGAGGAGAGAGAGAGAGACAGCGTCAACAGCACCGTGCGCGGTACAGACGTGAGAGCCCGTTGCGTAGACAGGGCCCGCCAGTTTTCTCGAGAAGACGGCAACGCGAGCGGGAAACAATCGAGAACAAGCCGGCGCGCGCAAACAAGCGGCGGCGGTCCAACTCCCAACACTGTTGGCTCAGGCTGCTCGAGTGAGCCTGCGAAAAGGAGGAGCAGATACAGTTCCGCGTCTTCCTTCCACCCCTCTGCTGTGCTGGGTTTTGATATCCCCTCGTCTCAATCCCCTCCTTGGCTGGTGCTTACATAAGGCCTGCTACCGTTCTCATCCGCTGTGTCTACGGCGGCCGCCGTTTGCCTGATGGAGCGCGAAGCGGCCATCTGATGCGCGCTCCGGGAACTCGCCGCCGTCGAAGTTGTCAGCGTGCGGGCCGGCCGAGCGAGCCAATCGCGGGAGCGTCGGGGACCACGGTGGCGTTTCTTTTCTTTGCTCTATCTGTCAGTTTGTTCGTTTGTTTGTTTTTACTTTTTCCCTTCGTGCGAAATGGAAGCCGGACGCGCCTGGGTTTTCTCCATCAGGGCGATTGCATCGCGCGTAGCGGGGAATCTGTGGGCGTTGCTGCCGCCCATCATGCTGGCCGCCACCGGCCGTCCGCTTTTCTCGTTTTCGGTCTTCCCGCCTCTCACCGCCGATGACCTCTAAGCATTGTCAGTCGCTTGGCGGGCGTGCGAGGCATGAGATGAGGATACTTGGTACAGAAGCTCAATTGAGGGCACTTGCACTGAATCAGCTCTTCTCTCCCAGACGCCCCGATAAATAATAATATTTTCGCCCACACAAATCTGAATGTTCGTCGTGATGAGCACGGATGAAATTATTACTCTAATTTAAATACTCGATTAATCCGAGACTATGAGAAGAGAACAATGATAGCGAGATTTCCGTACCGGTCCCATTACTGCCGAAGCATTTTCTTTTGTCAATCTACCTGCGCCTCTCCTTCCCTGAAAAAAAAAAAAAAAAAAAAAAAACAGAATGAACAAGGACAGAGGGAGAGCCTGAGTCCATTCGCCAACATTTCGATAAGAGGATGTGTCTCCGTCTGGGCAAAGGTGAAGACGAGTCATCTTATCGAAACGTCGGGGAACAGATACAGGCTTTCCTTCCTCCCGCACCTTGTTCATTTTGGTCGTCCAGAAATCCATCTTCGTGTCCTCTCTATAATCTCTTTCTCCCAAGAACTGCACAGTGAAGCTTGCTCTCTATAAGGACCTATGACGCCGAGATCGTATAAGCTTGAACGAGGCGCCGTCTGGCGACACCTATCTAATGCCAGCTTCATATGCAAGCGGAAACGCTAACGAATCCTGCCACCGCAGCGCAAAAACCTGTTTTGAGGCCTCGCAGCGGTGAACGGCGTGGTTCCAACAAGTCGGAATTTTTTTCTGCGACGCGCCGCTCAGCCGCTAGCGTAAGAAGCAGCCTTAACACCCGTGGAGCGCACAGGGCCACCGCGCTGTGTCAGTTTCCTGCTGAAGGCAGCGGGTGCTTCGTTGCGCAGCACTGTGGTGGTAAAATTTGCATCCTATAACTCTGTATTTTTACTGCGAAATGCAGGAAGCTCACATTATGAACTGTTTATTAACTCCAGCTCTACCTCCGCTACAAATATCTAGACAGACGTAGCCTAGGAAGTCTGTGCTATGTTGACCATCGCAACTACTCTAAATTTATCACGTGATTTTAACTAAAAGCGCAAGTGTTCCCTGTGCATTTCTTGGTCTCCCTTAGATAAATTATTTAACAGTTGAAATAATTCATTCATTCATCTCAAAGTTAGGTTACTTGTAAACATAAATACCCCCGAAAGCAGAAGATTTGACAGCCGTCGCCGTAGCTCAGAGGTAGAGCACCGGACGCGTAATTCGGAGGTCGTGGGTTCGGATCCCGCCGGCGGCAGTGGTTGTTTTTTCTTCTGCTTTTCTAATCAATTCGCTTTAAGCGATAACATATTAAGTAATATTCTAAATTGATCAACACCACAAAATAAATAAATTAATTAAAAACATTCCCTGTGCCCCTTGGTTTCTGTGGCTGTTGGCTTCTTTCATATTTATAACGAGCCCCTCATTCCCCTTCCCTTGTTTGCTTAATTGCTTAGCGAGGGCCTCGGTTCTGGCAGCCTTGACGCCATAGGAAGCATAAGAGGGTTCTCACGCAGCTTCCACCCTCTCCGTTCGATGACGTTCTACGTCACACCTGCGGTAACTCAGGACGTTCTACGTCCGCCGCTTAGGAACGTGGGTGGCGCTGATGACCACTCTCAAAGTTAGGTTACTTGTCAACATAAATACCCCCGAAAGCAGAAGATTTGACAGCCGTCGCCGTAGCTCAGAGGTAGAGCACCGGACGCGTAATTCGGAGGTCGTGGGTTCGGATCCCACCGGCGGCAGTGGTTGTTTTTTCTTCTGCTTTTCTAATCAATTCGCTTTAAGCGATAACATATTAAGTAATATTCTAAATTGATCAACACCACAAAATAAATAAATTAATTAAAAACATCCCCTGTGCCCCTTGGTTTCTGTGGCTGTTGGCTTCTTTCATATTTATAACGAGCCCCCCATTCCCCTTCCCTTGTTTGCTTAATTGCTTAGCGAGGGCCTCGGTTCTGGCAGCCTTGACGCCATAGGAAGCATAAGAGGGTTCTCACGCAGCTTCCACCCTCTCCGTTCGATGACGTTCTACGTCACACCTGCGGTAACTCAGGACGTTCTACGTCCGCCGCTTAGGAACGTGGGTGGCGCTGATGAACACTGTCAAAGTTAGGTTACTTGTAAACATAAATACCCCCGAAAGCAGAAGATTTGACAGCCGTCGCCGTAGCTCAGAGGTAGAGCACCGGACGCGTAATTCGGAGGTCGTGGGTTCGGAACCCACCGGCGGCAGTGGTTGTTTTTTCTTCTGCTTTTCTAATCAATTCGCTTTAAGCGATAACATATTAAGTAATATTCTAAATTGATCAACACCACAAAATAAATAAATTAATTAAAAACATCCCCTGTGCCCCTTGGTTTCTGTGGTTGTTGGCTTCTTTCATATTTATAACGAGCCCCTCATTCCCCTTCCCTTGTTTGCTTCATTCATTCATTCATTCATTCATTCATTCATTCATTCATTCATTCAATCATTCATTCACACTACCTTACAGTCTCTAGACCGAGCAAATTGCAAGGGGGATGAGTTAAAGAGGAAAAACACACTTGGAACAAATTAATGAATCAGATGGCATGGTATGTGCGCTTTAACGTCAGAGAGCTTCCATGGGATATGAGAGACTTTGTGGAGGAGAGCTCAGGAATAATGACGACGGCCTCCTGAAGAGGAAGTTCTATCATACAAGTACTTAGGTATTACCTTGTGTAGCGACTTGTTCTGGAGCACACACGTTACCAACATCGTTTAATCTGCTAATAAAACACTTCGATTTTTAAGACGTCATCTCCGCCAAGCCCCTAAACATGTAAAGTTATTAGCATACAAATCTCTTGTCAGACCAAAATTAGAATATGCCTCACCCATTTGGGACCCCCACCAAGCGTACCATATAAATGCACTCGAATCAGTCAAAAACAGAGCAGCCAGATTCATCCATTCATCATATTCTTATGACATCAGTGTGCCAGCGTTGAAAGATGAATCCGACTTATTGCCCTTATCAGTTCGTCGCCGCATTGCCAGCCTTTGCTTGTTCCATAAATTTTTCCATAGTTGAATAAGCCGCGCACCCGACATCGTCCCTCCAGCCCGCATATCTCATCGCACTCGTCATCCTTTTCAAGTTTCCAGACCTCGTGCACGTACTACCACCTTTGCCGCATCATGTTTTTCCCGTACGGCAGGAGACTGGAACGACCTACCTAACGACATCGCAGCCATCATGTGCTCATCCAACTTCGCCAATAATCTTACCACTCATGTTTCTTTACGGTAACACTTGCTCACCAAAATATATGCACCCACCCCTTATGTAATACCCATCGTGGGTCTTTAAGGTAATTAAAATAAATGAAATGAAATGACACAGTGCAACATAAAAACAGCGAAAGAGAAGATCGAGAACACTACAGGCCAAAATACGGAGAAGAAATGGTAGAGTTTTGTAAACGTGCGAAAGCATGTGTTCAGCCAGCAGCTCATGGTTTCGCTTTGATTGGTCGTGGGCACGTCTAGCTACAATAATAGACTCAGGTTCAGCTCTGATCGAGGTTAAGTTGATCTGATGCGCCGCCGATGGAAGCTGGTGAAGACCACGACGTGCAATTGAGCACAGCGCGAGAGTGAGTTGCAGTTTAACACGAGGCGTGATCGGCTGAGTCAATGTGCAGTAGTGATGTGTCCTGCGTCGCGTCTTTTCTCGTGCTTGGTTGTTTAGGTGGGTCGTATTATGCGTTGTGTTCATTTGCGATTGTTTCATTCATGGTTTGTAAATAGTTCATGTGCATAGAACGTTGCTTCAGTGTAATAAATACCATGTTAAAATAAAAGCATCGATAGCGTTGCGCACTCGTGCAGTGGCCAGCGAAGCTGATCTGTTCGTGCGGCCGCGGGTTCGAAACCAAGTCAAGGCAGTATTTATTTATTTATTCAATGTCAAGGATTCAGCGATGGCCCGGCTTTTGCAACTTTAGTCATGAAGTTGAGCTTTCGCTCCAAAAGAAGCAAAAATTCAGGGGGGCGCTTTGTTCACCGAAAGTTCGGTAAGTTGGAATCCTTAGCGCGGTTGTGCTGCTTGTGTCGCTGATATGTGGTTAAGATGTTAAGCTTCGCCTGTAAGAGTAGAACTCGACAGCGTCTTGCAACGCTGCCAGGGAGTCCACAGAACGCCATCGCCCGTTCGGCTCTACGCCTTGCTCGTCCGTGAATTGGTTTTTGAGGAAAGGGAATGTATCCGTCTCGCATATCTCGGTGGACACCTGAACCTCGCCGACACGGGAAGAGAGGAAGACGGGAGTGAACGAAGGCACCGTATTTAACTAGACGCGCCTTTGTTCATTACAAACCACCGAGCAGGCATGGCGGAGTGGTAGCGTGCTCGTCTCGCACTCCGGAGGCCCTGGTTCGATTAACCAACTCGACCAATTTCCTACTCGGTTTTATTTATTTATCTGGTCTGACTAGGAAGGTCACTTAGGCTACTTGGTCAATTAAGCAATTAACTAACATCAGTCCCGCTTACTTGGAGCATCACTATACTATCCCTTTAATTGGTTGCATGGTTACTAGCCAAAGCACAATTGGCCCGTTTGAAATTCGCGCACTGTGACGTCACGACCATTTCGACCAATTGAAAAGCGTGACATTTCTGTCGACAACTCCTGCTTACAACGATGAGGCATTAAAGGCTTCCGCCTTAATAACTAATCCCAGCTGCACTTCTGTGAAGTCTCCACAGGAAGGCTGTCTGTCCGTCCAGCGCATGCCGCTGGTCCACTCACGTGAGCGGTCAAGAAACAAAAATCTCATAAACATCCCATACATCTCCCTCATGACTTTCTGTGTCTATGGCTAACTGCTAACGGGCCCGTCGAGGCCGGCAAAAAATTGCCGCAGACGTGCCGCGCTCGCTCAGAAAGCTGCGCACCCGTATCCTGCGAGAAGATTTAAGCCTATTGGCGTCTCGCACGCTCAGCAAACTTCAAACGCCGGTGCGCTACGCAACATCCGATACAGTGCGCACTAACGTAGCGATATAAATCAGCCCCTCTTTCTTTTTTCGCTCTCTCTCTCTCTCTCTCTCTCTGCGGCGGCGCAAAGAGATTGCTTGAAGAAGCGCCAGCAGGTCACCGAGGCGTGAATTCAGAGACGAGGCACACGGGAGGCGAAAGGAAGAAAAAGCGAGAAGCGTGGGTGACGTGTGCGGGTTTGGTGCGACGACGCGCGCGACAGCGCATCATCAGCAGCAGCAGCAGCTACTCGGCAGCTGGGAGTAAATTGGCGCTGGCTGCAAACATGAAAGAAACACGGAGCGAGTTGAGGCGAGAAAACGCACCGCAGCGAAAAGGTACCGCTTCTTGGGATCCTCCATTTATTTACAGACGAGGATAGAAGATGGTGTGGAAAAAAAAAGGGGGGGGGGGGGGGGGACGAGAGAGAGATGGAATATGCATAGAGCGGGTAAACGAATAAGAAAAGGAGAAAGCAGCCACTGGAAGTAAGCGGTATATTGATGTTTTTTTTTTTTTTTGCCGGCTTTGTGTTGCTCCTTCTGCTTGTTTTACAAGACGGTAAAATAAAAGATGTGCAAAAAATCTACGAAGATGCAACTGAGAGCAACAAGGAACGACGAAGCAGACATGCAAAGAAACAAACGCTGTGAAGCTAGCGAAAATTCGCGCACGCACACGAGCGTGGTTACACGTAAAAGAAACGAGAGGAGAAACTTCCGCGCAGAATGAAACAGAAATTCAACGCAGAATGAAATCCGCGGCGGGGACACACGCGCGCTCGAAATAAACTCCTACAGAACTTGCAAATACTAGTGCTACGAGTAAAATATACACTATCGCATATCCCTGGATGCGCGCGTGGGATGGAAGCACCACGAGGGGAGCTGGAGTAAAGACGACGGTTTCGCGCGGAAAGAAATGTTGCGTGGCATATACGCGCGATGGGCGTCGGTAAAGCACGGAAACGAGCCATGGGCCAAAGAAACGAGTCACGGCCAAAGGAACGAAGTGCAATCTAAACAAAGAAAAACAAATGACAGGGACCAAGTGAAGGAAGCTCTGAATTCGAACAATGAGCGCTATATACAAGGACTTGCGCAAGCGCACGCATAAATTTGAAGCACACGCACGCGTGCAAGTACAAGACATCAGTGCGGACAAGAAAATCCTCCCGTTCCAACAACAAGACGCCGCAGTGTGGAGAAGAAGGCTGGGGTGAGGCGACTTTCGCGGGGATCAGGCCTTCGGAGAACGCGTCTATTGTGAGGCGGCGTCGCTCGGGTGCCTCGCTGAAAAAAGAAAAACAAGCAAAGGACGTCGTAGCCGGGAGACAACAACATATGTAACAGGGAGAGCGGACGAATGAATTTAAAGCAGCCGCGCTATGTATAGCTCGATGTGGACGAGTAAACAAGAAAGACACGCCAGCATAAATAAGGCAGCGAAAGAAGCCGCGCGCACCAACGAATGTGGAAGAAAACAGTACGCGAGCGAGGGGTTTACCCGAAACTGAATGGTCAGAAAAGGAAAGAGAGAGAAAGCGAAAAGAAGGGGCCCTAAAGTAAGCCCGATATGGAAAGCAGACGCCATGGAGCACGGGCGGACGTAAAGAAGGGCCAGCGAAGGGGGACATAGAGGGAAGGGAAAGGGGGAGCGAACAAATAATGACTAGCTAGAGAGACGCTGCCCATCTTCTTGGGCATATAGTAAATAACATGCGCCTTAATTTTGTTGTTGTTTCCTTTTTGTCTCTCTCTCTCTGCCTCGCTCTTTCATGAAGCAGTGCTGTCAGTCTGAAAAGAAAAAAAAAAATGAAGCAAGCACTGTCGGCCCTGTCTCTGCATCTCGCCCTCAGCGTGGTTTGTCTGGTTGCCTGCGCAGTTGTTGTTCGCTGCCGTTTCCATAAATTACCAAGGCGCTTGCTTGCACGCGAGTAGAGCTGCATCAAAAAGCGAGAGCTGGGCGGTGCGGGGGCGCCACACAGCTTTCGAGGGGACGCATGCAAGTCCTCGGGGTCCTGGAGGGAGGAACGTGGTTGGAATAGCTTTTTATTCCGCTCTTTTCATCCTTTTTTTCCTTCCACCATCGAAGTTGCCATCGTTCTTTGAGTGTTTTCTTTTTTTCTCTCGTTTCTTCTTTGTGCTCTTTGTTTGCGCGGGTGCGACTGGGGGTCTGTGTGTGCGTGCGAGTGTTGAGGCGGGTGTGAGCGCGTTTGTTTGTCCGTTACGCGTGCCTGAAATAATGCCGAGGATGTTGCGGGAACTCCTGGCCGCGGGGGCCCCGGGCAGCTGCCAAGACTGAGAAAGAGCCATGCTCAAGACTCTGCGTGCGAATGAAAGCAAACAAAAACAAAACAAAACAGAGAGAACAGGGAAGGCGGCAACTTACGCGTCGAGATGAGATTGCTCGTTGAACGAAATGGGAGGATGGATGGTGAAAGAGGGA